>NW_011888821.1:658211-660931 GCF_000151845.1 Pteropus vampyrus | reverse complement strand
TGATCTCTAGGAGTCATCACCATTAACTGCAGTCAAATGTTTGATTAATTCTTGTGTCGTTAGTCATGTGAGGTCAAGTTAGCAAGCAAGCAAAACCGACTCATAGACACAGAGAACATTTCAATGGTTGCCAGATAGGAGGGGGTTGGGGGGTCCAGATAAAAAAGGTAAAGGAATTAAAAAGTACCAATTGGTGCACAGCATAGAGAAGATAGTCAATAATATCGTCATAACTACATATGGTGCCAGGTGGGTCCTAGACTTATCAGAGGGATCACTTTGTATGTTATACAAATGTCTAACCACTACGCTGTATACCTGAAACTAATATCATATTGAATGTCAACTTAACTGAAAAAAAAAATTTAAAAAATTTTTAAAAGAGAGAACAGGAGAACGCTTTAGAAATGAGACTTCATTTGAAATGTCCGACTCAACTCAGCATTCTATGAAAAAGCACAGAAATGCGCACGTGCGTGCATGTGCGTGCATGCGTGCGGGCGTGTAAGTGTGTGTGTGTTACTCTTCTTTGGAAAACAGCGGAAGCCATGTACAGAATGATCAGTTTGACTTTGCCCCACCAGGAAGCACCACAGAGCATGGACAGACTCCGGGCAGCGTCATCATGACATAGGGACCACAGGCATTTGGGGTCAGTGGGATGGAGCTGTATGTCTGCCTCCCATTGCCTAGGGCTTATCTGGGTTGCTCATTCCTCTTGTTGGGGATGGAAATGATGTTGTTTTAACAGCATCAGTTCTCCTGGCATCTTTCAAAAACTGACAAAAAAAATTCAAAGAAAAAAAGGAAAAGAAAAATTATTGGGCAGAAACATGCTCGTGCATTTCATAAAACTCTAAGAGGGGTAGAAACACCCTGAACTTGAGAAGCAGGGCAGAGAACGTGCTGTCACTGTGACTTAAGTAGAGTGGCTGGGGCAGATCACTGATGGCAGAGCTGGTGGGACCAGATAAAAAAGACCGTGGATCCATGGTAAGCCCACATGGTGATTCCATTTGTCTGACTCATAAAACGCACACACGTGAGTAGGCCAGCAGGTAAACACAGCAAACGCAGCTCTGAACTGAAGCACCTCTGCCTGCAAACGAGGCTCAGATCACACAGAGTGAATTTAAGTGACCGTATCATTATTCCTCTTGATGTGGAGAGATGAACACTCCTTAAAATAATGTCTGGCAATTGCCTTTTATTGAAAAGCAAATTTTCTTGAGAGATGTCCTCACCCATCTTATTAACCAGCAGATGACTGAGCTATCACAAAATCAAGAATGAAAAACCTCTGCTTGAAATCGTAACGGGCATTTGATGATCGTGGTGCAGTCGCAGAGAGAAACAGCTCTCAAAGTTGCGAAATGCTGTCAAAAGTAGCCAGGATCTAGGTACCCTCAGTTCACTTATTTGACCTCTTTGGATCCAAGCGGTAAAGGTCAAATTCGGTCTGCCTGGACGCGCTCTGCCCCAGAAACGTCCGTGAATCCTTACCAACAAAGAGAGACTGCGAGAATATTAAAGAACGATTGTCTAACAGCCGCTTTTCCTGAGGGGATCCACACCCAGGGAAGCAAGAAGATAAATGGAAGGGATAACTCTGAATGGACAGGAAATGACCTCCCCTCGCTGTCCCCCAAAACATCTCAGGACAACGGATTTATATCGTGGAAAGTTGCCGCTCGGGGCATGTGTCATGATGGAATTTGAGGCAGGCTCTCTCAACCCCGAGTGCATAGATCAGACATTGGGACACAGCCTGGAAGTCCCAACATATTATACTCTGTAATACATGTGATGTTATACAATGATAGGTAAGATGAGGCATATTATACGTAATAATCTTCAACAATATTCAACTCAAGTGGGAAATAAGCTAACGGATGAATGGGCTACCTTCCTGAAGAGAGGTATATGACTAAAATAAAATGCAGCACCAAGTTTTGAAATGAATTACATTATGCACTCTTCATTGAAATCATCAGAAATAACATAATCCTCAAGGGAAAAAAAAAACGATGACCATTTAAAGTACAATTGTCTGTAAGTGTCTAATATCAGCATATGAATCACCTTTGCAAGCCATCGTTCAGCCAGGCACATCTTGAACGGGGTTTCAATCACTGAGTTCTTGTTTCATGTGAAACCAAAACAATGAAAAATGTTGGCTTACCTTTCTGTCCTCTATTTCCACACAGGTATTGCAGTCTGCTTTGATATCCTGAGAGGAGGAGAAAAAGAAAGAGAGAGAAAGAACACGAATCAGGCTTATGGTCAGGGAACATCCAGTAGTGTCGTTGAAATGCCCTTTAAAATAATAAAGAGCTCACTAAAATAATAAACACGCTCCTAACAGTGTTTCTCAAGCCATTGCTCTTTATGGTGCTTTTTAGAAGTGTATGCCTTGGTGTTTGCATCAGAGACATATGGATGTCATAACTAAGCTTTATTACATGCAGATGTGGGGTAAAGGCAAAAGCCATGGATCGGAGGCCACAACAAAGAGAAGCTGATGGCTCATAAAATAATATGCTCCCTAGACACCTTCGTTCGCATCATCAGAGACTGCCTTTAATCAGACTTAATGTCTCTCTCCCACTCCAGATTTAGGAGTCAGATCATCCTCCCTTCAACACAAAACCATCACTGTTTATTTTTAACCTTCCTTCTACCCATCCATCCATCCATCCATCCATCCATCCATCCATCCA
>NW_011888821.1:651616-653746 GCF_000151845.1 Pteropus vampyrus | reverse complement strand
CGGCTGGGCAGGGTGGTGGAAGGAGGGGGTGATAGGAAGTGGTCAGGGTCTGGACGGAGCCAACGGACATCCTGAAAGGTTGGGCGTGGAACGTGAGCCTACGATGGAGGTCGAGGAGCATTCCAAGCTTGTGGCCTGAGTGTGTGAGCAGCAGAGAGGCAGAGACTAGGGCTGGACGGCATCAGGGTCCACAAGCTATAGTGGTTCAGTCAGGGTCAGTTCACTCTCTAGAGATGTTTATTCTCCCACCAAGAAGTAGCGGGCTTTACCCCACGGATGTATCATTAGAACAGGGGCGACGTGCACGGAAGGCCGTCGCTGTCGCGATTTATTAAACGCGGCAAATTTTAGGGCCGGGTGACTCAAGAGTGGGACAGAATGGGAGGATGTCATAAGGTGGAGACTGTGTTTTCTACGCACACAGACTTTTAACATCGGCGAAGAGGGATCGAAATAGTGAGCAGTGGTGTGTTTCGCACGTGTCTCTCACCCCCCCCCCACAATCAGACGGGGTTGGTATTACTTATAGTTTTTCCCATGTGAAAACTGAGATGGGTGATCATGTAACTCTCCCTGGAGCTTAAGTCTATCCCTAGAAGTGGCTCCCAACGCTGACACTTTCTATTCTTTTTGGGGGGATTTTATTTATTTGAGTCAAGGTGGTTGGTCGGTCTGGAGGATTCGGGCCCCGTGTCTGTCTTCCTCAGGATGGGGCGGGAGGGTCACCTAAAGCAAAAATATCTAGAGAAGAGTTTCAGCTGTGATTCTCAAAGTGTGGTCCCCATATCAGCCGCGGCAGCACCTGGGAGCCTGTTAAAAATGCGCATTCTGGGGCCCGACCCCAGACCTCGAGAATCTGAAATTCTGGGGCAAGGGCCCAGACCCCTGCATGTCAGCACGCCCTCCTCCAGGGGGTTGTGCTGTGGGGTCGGGGCTGAGATGCTACCGGACAGTACGTGGTTACTTAGCAGTTCTGTCCACGTGCCTGGTTCCTGCATCTGCAAGGTGGCTCCAGCAGTGAAAAGCTGTGCAGCCCCAGGTGCTTCTCTTTACCTTTCAAAGCCTCAGGTGGGGGATGTGCAGAGTGAAGAACTGGCTATCGAAGTGGGGTCTACACCCCAGCAATTACGCACTCTCATCAGGGAGCCGGTTAAAATGCGGTGCCTCGGTCTTTACCCCGGATATACTGAACCAGAATCTGCATTTCAACAAGTGTACAGACTGAAAAGTTCGTGTCCCGAAAGCAGAGGTTGAAGCCCTAACTTTCAGTGTGGCTGTGTTTTTGGAAAGGGACCACTAAGGAAGGAGAGGAGGTTACATGAGGTCAGAAGGCTGGGACACTAGTCTGATAGGCTTAACGTGCTTGTAAGAAGGCAGAACAGAGAGATGGTGAGCTCTCGCCCCCTTTGCAAGCACAGGCCGAGAAAAGGCCATGTTAAGGACACAGAGACGATGGCCACCTACACGCCAGTAAGAGAGCTCTGAACAGAGAACCCAGCCATGCTGGTACCTGATCTTGAACTTCCAGCCTCCAGATGTGTGAGACGATAAATTTCTGTTGGTTGAGCCACCCAGTCTGTGGTGTTGCATCACGGCAGCCCGAGCAGATTTAAAACAAGAGTCTCTCCCAGATGATCTGCAAGGCACAGATCTCGAGGTCATGGTCTCCTCACTCATGCTCCCAATTTCGTGGCCGAGGTCTCCGACTGACCTTGGACGTGGAGTCAGCAGAATGCCCCTCACTCTCACCAGGAAATCTCTTTGAATGCATCCTCCGAGAAACATAAAGGGAAAGCCGAGATTAACTCAGTGTGGGACTGACGAAAAGCATGGATTACTTTTAAACCGAGGAGATGAGATCTAGAAACGAGGTGAGAATGGGTCGCTGCCTGTTGCCTTTTGTGCTGTTCAGACCGAGGGTGAGCATGCGGCTCCTCTCCTCCCTGGACGGGAAATGCATTGAGTTTGTAGGTTTTGGTCCATATCCGATTTTGATTTATCCACGCAGAAGTGGCAGGTGTTAATCAACTCACGAACAGAATCAGTAAAACCAACGGCGGGTTTTTGTCTTTAATCTGCCACTGAGGGCCCATACAAGCGGCAGAAGAAAGCCATCTGGCAGAATCAGAG
>NW_011888821.1:648122-650401 GCF_000151845.1 Pteropus vampyrus | reverse complement strand
GGAAGAAAAATAATCTTCCCTCTACCCTTCTAGGGTCCTGGCTAAAAAACCCAACCCCTCCCTGACCCTCCCATAATAAAAGAGATTAACAGGACAAAAACAGACCTTTTACTAATGTACATACCCTCTCCAGCTAAAGACAAAATATCCTGAGGCGAGGCCAGTGATGGGAGGCTGCCAGGAAAAGCACAGTGATGGAGGGTATGGTTGTTACGCAGATTTAAGTCAGCTGCCTTCTCCACTGATAAGAGTTTTTAGAGAGTTAGTCACCCTTCACTTCCTGGTACCCAGAGGAAGACACCCTTACAGAGGGAGATTTTCCTTATAAATATAAATGCCCCTTACAAAAGGGTGACTGCTACTCTGTTTTCAGAGCTTCTTCTGAGTCTACAGATTCTCAAAAAAAAAAAAAAAAAATCATCATCAGCATCATCATCCCCAAATAATCCTTATGCCAAAGAGACATATTTTGGGGGAGCAAATTCTGCTCTTCTTCAGTTGTAAATGGTTTCCTTTTCAACAGCAGTTTTTCTGATAGGACATTTACGTTTCCTGGTGTTCTTAAAATAACAATTACTTCTTGATTTAAAAGAAGCCAACCTGTACGGGGTTAAATTCTTGGACTTGGAACATATTGGTGATTTACTGCGACCTGAGTTCTTAATTTTTAAGACTCAGACTTTGAAAACGAACATAAGCCCTGAAGACCGTTTGGCCCAATGCTTGAGGTTTGCAGTTGAGAAAACTAAACTTCAGAGAGAGTATGAAATTGGCTTTGACAGTTAATGATGTAACAGGAATTGAAATCCACGTGGTCTATATAGTTTATATAGTTTATCTTTTCCTCTATGCTACCTATTGTCCTTATATCTAAATATTTAAATCAATGTTCTAAATTTAATTGCCTTATTTAAAGACAATGATTCTGCCTCAACTTTTAAAAAACTGAGTAATTGTATTATCTTGCAACCACAGTTGGTGCAAATTTGAAGTTACATGTTCCTGTTAGCTGAATTCTTCAGTCTGTGTTCGCTCAACTCAAAAAAAGACCAATATTCAAATAAGGTCACTTGAATACGTGGAGAATCGTCTAAAGGGTTTGCTCTGACTTTCTGTACCCGCTTCATAACACGTCCTCATTCACAAGTTTGCTCAGCCCCTGCAATACCACACATGGCCAGAAGATGGGAGCAAACTACTTCACAAAAACATTAAAGCTTCAAGCCGCAGACCAGAACACCCAATTCACTGGGTCTGTAAACTTCTTGAAATACCACAATTTTCCTGCTCTCCCAAAATTTAAGCCTCAAATGACTATGTTTTAATTACTAACTCTTAATTATTTTAAAAGAATGGGATAATTTGAGGAAGCATCTTATTAGTATATGTTTAAGAAGTTTTGGTGTGACAGAGATCCTTATTTCAAAGCACAGGAGATTTTGAAAACACGATTTCAATCCAAATATAAAAACGATCAAGAATTTAAGAGATATTTTGCCTGAAATCATACAAATGGAAAAAAAAAGTATATAAATTAAGACCTCAAAAGAAATCCATTCAACCAAGAGTGTCAAGTCCGCCTTAGTTGGCGAGGTCAGGATGCAAAGTTGCCGACTTTATCAGTGTTTGTAGGAATTTTAAGGAAGGTTAGGGGACATTTTCTTTGGGAGAGAGGGGTAGCAGGAAAGATCTGTACAGCCAGAGAAACCGCAAAACAATTCCCAAACCCAGCTTTTTATGCAAATAAAGATAACGAGACATTCATCTCAAAATTTTGTCTTTCTGTGTGTATAACACCCTCACCCACATGAATTATTTTTTCCTCTTCATCCTAATTTTTTTTGTTTGCAGCTTGGTTATCAGGGGACGAGAGGGAGCTGGCAGGAGCCCTGGCAATCCATGGCTGCTGGCTCAGCACAATTAAATTTGATACCGAGGAAGGCAGCGCCCCTCAGGTACCAGCAATATGTCATGAGGTGAACTCAAACCAAGGGTCTGTTTGCAAATAAGAGCTATGCATTGGCATCACAGCAGGAGTGTAATGAGATCGCTTTTAATTAACTGTAAAAGTAATTACCCACATTAGATGTAAATCGCACTTGTTTTTACATGAGGTGAATAATTTCAGTGCAGCTTTTAAGAATAATACTTCCGGAGGAGCTGTCAGCTGCAAACTCTCTCAGCAAGTCTCTGTTTAAAAAACAGTATCGAGGAGAAACGTACCGACCCAGGAAGCCCTGGCTTTGCCACCTGGCTGCTTCTCTATTTCTATCAGGCCC
>NW_011888821.1:643811-646577 GCF_000151845.1 Pteropus vampyrus | reverse complement strand
TGATGATTGAGGCAAAATGCACTGAGACACTGCATTGTAATTTCACCTCCCTGTGTGGATCAAAATTTATAAGAGAGAATGAATCTTTGTTTCAAAGGCTGACGCTGCCACTTAAAAGCTACGTGGCTTTACTAGGCAACGTGGCTTTACAAAAACAGGATTAAATTTTTTCCTGATTCCATCAGACTAGTGTTAGTATTGAGTGAGATAAAGTACGTAAGGTTCTGTCTCATAGTTAGAGATCAGAGTGCTTGTTATTATAGCTGCGATTTTTATGACATGTGTACGTTTGTTATATATTATTCCATACATTGTATAATTTTGTTGTAATTCTTCTTTCTTCTCAAGAGAAGAGGCTTCTAAACACTGCCTGGACTCTTCCAGGTCATAGTGGTTGCAATCCAATAAATGGTCTCCAGGAGGCAACCCGAGGGTGTGATTTCTAAAAGGACGACTTTCCTGGGGACTGATGTGATGAGAAGCTTGTCTCAACGCCACCAAACCACTCTCGTAAGGACCCTACAACACCAAGACTAAACAGAACCACGAGACTGAATATTTCATCTCCTCCTAGGAATCATATATTCCACACAGACATCCCGTGGGCGAAGCAAAGCTAGATATATGTCCGTGAGAGAAGGTCCGGCACAGTCCAAGTTCAACAGAGCTGTGCAAACGATGGGAGGGAAAAAAAACAAAAAAAATCGGCGATCTTACACTACCTGTTGCACAGACAGATATAAGCTGCCAGTTTCCAAGACACGGCTCTGCTCTAAGACAGTGACAGAGTTTTGCTGAGTGCTGCCTGCTGCCACGAGTCCCCTCGGAAAACGGCATTTGCAGTATGCGTGTGGACGGTGGTGGCCATCTTGCTGACCGGAGTTTCTGGAGAGGCCAACAATTTCGGTCCCGGAGGCCTTGGTTTGGCATTTTGCTTTCTGGTAGAAAATGGAGAGCAGCCCCTGCCACAATGTTAGGTAGCCAGCTTTTCATTCCAGGAGTACAAACTTGATTGTCTACAGCCTTAATTAACCTACGTGGCCAAAATGGTTGGTGTCACGCCCTTCTCTACTAAAGCAACATGGACTTGCAACAGATAGAGATGTCTTTTTCTTTTTTTTTTTTCCTGCCAATTTTCTGCACTCTGGAATGGGTGTTAGGAATAAGATAACATTCGGTGTGGAATATTTGCTATTGGAGGACTAAACTTCATATAAACTAGTGTAATAGAAAAGTTATTCAATATGCATATATATAACTTCATTCATCGAAGAACATATAATCATTTTCTTGATTTAGTTTCCAGTGGAACGTTCCTAAGTTCGATAACAGATAATATGCAAGATATAAATGTTCATTTTTTATTATATTAAATGTATAAGTCTACATACATGGACCTTGAACATCTGATCCCTAAGACTGAATCAAAAAACTCACCAGAGAAATAACCATTTAAGCTTTTTTTCCGGAAAAAGTGAAACAGAGAGGAAAAATAAATATGCATGTTCTTTCCCATGCCATGTGATTTATTAGTAACCCATTCTGCAAAACATATCAATTCTTAAATGAGCGCAGGAAAAAAATGTACCTTAAAATAGACAGTTTAGGATAATTACATTTCTCTGCTCGTTCACCTTGTTTCTCAAATGCCATGTTTACTCTAAAGAACTTGTCATTCGGTTATGCAAGAAGAAAATTAAAAATATCCCCTTTAAAGTTTTGATGACTTTCTCTTGTGCATTGGCAGGTCCATACAATTCACAGAACACAGATGCTGTATTGGAGGAGGACGGCGGAAATACAGGCCACCCCTCAGGAAGTCTTAAATATCTCAATTATCCGTATCGTCCTGGGAATAAGGTAAGGAAATAAATGTTAACTATTCAAAACCATGAAGGCTGAGCTCTTGAAACACAGCAACTTTGTCATTTTAAGCATTCTGGGTGAAATCCTTGTAAAATTATGTTTCACTGTCTTTACTTTCTAAAACAGAGGTGGTTGGTTTTGGTTTATTAACTCAGAACAATACCACTTCTGGGGCTGCTGACGACCTTAGAATGTCTTGCCCTCCTGCCGAATGCTCCAGACTTGTGATCTTAGAGAGATGGAGGTAGGTGTATTTCAACGTCCTTCTAGTGTCTGCCTTCATGGTCAGTTGTTTTCCTGCTGTCTTTTCATGTAATTTGTTTCTTGATTCTCGACTGGTCATCTGGGGACTGTTCTAGAATCTCAGTCTCAAGTTAAATGTTACGTTCTGGCTTTGTGTATGCCTGTTTGTTTTATGACTTCTAGATCTGTGAGCCTCAGATGATCGAGTATGACTGAAAACTGTCCGATTTCTGGTATATTAATTCCAGGATTAATAATGTCTTTAAAGTTTTGTTGCTTTCTGTTCAGGTGAATTAGATATTGACTTAAATGTACGGCTGGAGCTGCCAAGTGCATTGAAATCGTTTATGCGGATAAGATATATAAGTAAAGTAACAATAGATCTATTTTTTTCTTTTGGTACCATAATTACCTGAAAATAATTTCGAATTGACAAAAGCGTGGGATGACTTGGATTTATTTAAATTATCAGGGAGCGGGGTCAGGCTCCAATCAATCCCTCCTACTTTCCTTGACTTACATTCCCTGATGTTGCTCCCCAGACCCTACACTCCATCTGGATCTATTTCTCCATAGACATTATTTATGTTCCAGAATCTTGGCTTTCCGAGTCCCCTCAACCTTAGTCACCCTGCCCTCCCTCTGCTCACCCAATCA
>NW_011888821.1:639114-641055 GCF_000151845.1 Pteropus vampyrus | reverse complement strand
CCTGCTCTTACTCACCCTCTGGCCATACCGACCTTCTTACGGCTTCTCAAATGCAGCAGGCTTATGGCCGCCTTGGGTGTTTGCTCGCTCTCACTCTGCCCTCCCGCTGCAAATCTCCTGCTCGGGACCCGCCCACCACCGCCCCGTGGCTGGTTCCTTCCCCTTACTTTGGTGTCAGTTCAAACGCCAGCTCGTCAGTGAGCGCTGCCCCCGACGTTCCCGTCATGCTCAACCATCTCTCTCTGTTTCCTGTCCACCATTCGCACTTACAACATTGACCTTGTTTATTTTTCCATCTCCCCGTCTACTAGACTCCCAGCTGCATCCAGGCGTGGTCTCTCACTTGTTTCTTCCATGCCGGATCCTCACCCGGCACCTATTCCTGTAACGACTGGAATGACTTACAGAACATGACGTCTCTGCCTGCTTTTTACCCACCTCGCTACCCAGCTTGCCCTTTTATTGGTATCTTCCCCGCTCCAAAAACACGTTTCATAATAAGATGGTTTAAAAAGTTATTTCTAGCAGAGGTCCCTTTCTTGAGCAGATTCTTTCTTCTTCTTAAACATGCATCAAAGATGCGTTTTCTTCTCTTACCGCCCTTTTCACGCACATACTTTTTTGGTTTTATTCTATTTGTCTTTTTCCTTTTCCTTACCTCCCTACTTACATGCCCCTTAACCTCTAATTCTTTCTCAGATCCACAAATTCCAAAGTCTATTTCAATCACGATAGCTTTGACCGTCTAGATTTCGATCTGCCTGTTCACGTTAGTGTTTCTTTCTCTTTCCTTGCTCATGCACCCTACCCCCAATATCCAATATCCCCCTCTTCCACCTTCATCCATATTAAACGTCTTGTCTTATTTCCAGCCAAGTCGACAACCAACAAGTGAAGTCCAAGTGCAACCCCCTGGTCCCCACCGAATCCATGTATATTCAACAGAGTACATTTAAACATTTTTTAAGAGATTTTAATGTACACACATAAAAGGTCATATATCATAGCTGTTTGGCCAAACGTCCCTGGTTGGTCAAACTGCTCCTGGTTGAGGACCACTGCCCTAGAGAAAAGTCAACTTCCTCTGTCATCAATAGATCACGAGATGTAGGTAATCTGCCATTTGGACACCCTTCTCATGATATTCTCATCGTCAATCCCAACCCACCAATTTTAGGACTATAAACTTGACTACAAATACACAGATATCTAAAGGAGATGCTTCTGGTGTCAGGCGTGTTAAGAGTCAGCTAGTTCTGAGTTCGAATTAAGCTTTTGATGGCTTCTAGCTATGAGATTTGAGTAAATTAGTTAACTCAATTAAATCTTAGCTTTTTTTCTATAAAGTGGAGATATTATTTTGCTTTCCTTAGAGGGCTGTTAGGAGTATTAAATAAGCTCATGTAAGAAAGACACCTAAAACAGTGTCTTGTGCATTATGATGTTATCATTGTCAGCAACGTCTACGGTCATATCATCACCATCGTCAACCTCATTTTCTTTCCAGCAGAGTCCCATTAAAAAAATAAATAAATAAATAAACAACAAAAAACATCCACTCCAGCGACTGGCGGATTGATCACATAAATACCACTCTCTCTCCTCTTCCCCCAACGCATTCTCTCTCTGTCCCTCTCTCTTTTTTCCCATCCTTGGGTGTGTGTAGAAGAGAAAGGACGAAGAAGCAACCCCCCTAGCCCTCTCTGCCAGGGACAGGGGAATCAAAACTGAATAATACATTCAATGAGTTACTTAATTAACTGGGTGAAGGTGAAGCTGAAACAGCTGAGTTAAATAATGAGATGTCAAGCGCAGAAGCTTCGACCAAGGAGAGATTTGAAAACCCTCCTTCCTGTCAGAAGAAACCACAGGATTTTTCAGGCAGATGACACGACGGGGTTTAATCTTTCCATTTCTGTCCTTCTAAAAGCAATGGTCTTT
>NW_011888821.1:630716-637009 GCF_000151845.1 Pteropus vampyrus | reverse complement strand
ACGTCTTGTCTTATTTCCAGCCAAGTCGACAACCAACAAGTGAAGTCCAAGTGCAACCCCCTGGTCCCCACCGAATCCATGTATATTCAACAGAGTACATTTAAACATTTTTTAAGAGATTTTAATGTACACACATAAAAGGTCATATATCATAGCTGTTTGGCCAAACGTCCCTGGTTGGTCAAACTGCTCCTGGTTGAGGACCACTGCCCTAGAGAAAAGTCAACTTCCTCTGTCATCAATAGATCACGAGATGTAGGTAATCTGCCATTTGGACACCCTTCTCATGATATTCTCATCGTCAATCCCAACCCACCAATTTTAGGACTATAAACTTGACTACAAATACACAGATATCTAAAGGAGATGCTTCTGGTGTCAGGCGTGTTAAGAGTCAGCTAGTTCTGAGTTCGAATTAAGCTTTTGATGGCTTCTAGCTATGAGATTTGAGTAAATTAGTTAACTCAATTAAATCTTAGCTTTTTTTCTATAAAGTGGAGATATTATTTTGCTTTCCTTAGAGGGCTGTTAGGAGTATTAAATAAGCTCATGTAAGAAAGACACCTAAAACAGTGTCTTGTGCATTATGATGTTATCATTGTCAGCAACGTCTACGGTCATATCATCACCATCGTCAACCTCATTTTCTTTCCAGCAGAGTCCCATTAAAAAAATAAATAAATAAATAAACAACAAAAAACATCCACTCCAGCGACTGGCGGATTGATCACATAAATACCACTCTCTCTCCTCTTCCCCCAACGCATTCTCTCTCTGTCCCTCTCTCTTTTTTCCCATCCTTGGGTGTGTGTAGAAGAGAAAGGACGAAGAAGCAACCCCCCTAGCCCTCTCTGCCAGGGACAGGGGAATCAAAACTGAATAATACATTCAATGAGTTACTTAATTAACTGGGTGAAGGTGAAGCTGAAACAGCTGAGTTAAATAATGAGATGTCAAGCGCAGAAGCTTCGACCAAGGAGAGATTTGAAAACCCTCCTTCCTGTCAGAAGAAACCACAGGATTTTTCAGGCAGATGACACGACGGGGTTTAATCTTTCCATTTCTGTCCTTCTAAAAGCAATGGTCTTTTAAAAAAAAAAAAATCTACTGAAATAAGGCCAAATGTAAAATTAGCATTTATGTAGCAGAGGTCATTAAAATGAGTTAGCCCGGGCCCTTTATAACATTAAGCCGATACTCAAATGAGAAGAATAAAAAATAAAAAAAATAATAAAAGGTCCGGTTAAAGGGATCTTAAATGAAGAGGCTGTCGCTAATAGGAAAGCGATCTCAGAAGGACTAATTAAGCTAGAAATAAACGTGCTTCAAAGGGAAAGGCTATTGTGCGATGCGTGGAAATGTCAGATGGCTGACCACAAGACTCACCTGCTGTTAATTAAAATCTAGTTGTCATCTCTAGTTAAGGGGCTGTGAGCATCTCTCTCAATACTCAGAAAATACGGCGGCCTGACTCCCGCCCTCCCCACCCTCATTCATCCTGCCAATTAATGTTGATTTTCATCTTCCCGTTGTGGGGTCAAATGATGAAAGCATAACCTATTTTTTTTTTTTTTAAAGACAAGACAGCTGATCCCAACTTAAGTATTTGTGACGTTAATGAGTACTTAAAAAATAAAATGTAAATGAAGGCTGACTTTGAAAAATTGTAGCTGTTGGTACTCTCAGGGCCAAAAGTCGTTAAATATCATCAATTAGATGAGGAACCCTATGTTTCTCCCCATTTATCTTGGTCATTACATCAGCGGAGTCTCGCACGTTTGCTATGCTCATGTTCTTTCTGAAGACAATGCTAATAGATGAGGTTACTTCTCTCCTAGGTCTGGAATGGCCAGATACAGGTGTACGAATAGCACACTTAGAATTTTTCCCGCATTTGCATACCACCTGTACGGTATCCGCTATAAATTATACACACATATATGTACATGCCAACATATACACACATGTATTCATTTTTTATTTTAAGCTGCCCATCTTGTGATCCTAGGTTCAGTATGCAAATTCTTTTCCTACTACACATGCAAATGATACCTAAACTTTTGGGGCACGACGGTTCTATAGCTTCTCAGAGGTTCGTGTTACACAAGTATATGCAGCTGTTAAACTTCATCAAATGGTGCACTGAGGATTTCTATATTTCAATATAAATTCATTTTACCTAAAATACAAACCAAAGATAAACTGTGAACTCTTTAAAGATCATCTGTATCTTCAAATACTCCAGGGGGAAGGGTGGTGGTGATAGCGACTCACTCTGAAACGCATAAAAACTAAAATATAGCAGATCGGTGCATAGATTGATAGACAGATATATGATAAAACAATTATGAGAAAATATTAATTGTGATATCTTGGTGGTGGATATTTGGATGTTCATGACTATTTCATCTTCTCTATATTTGAAAAATAACATAAAATGTTGGGGGAAAAAAAAAACACCTAACATTACAACAAAAAGCTTAACCATACACCACAAAAAAACAAATCACATCCCACTAGGGGACCATACTCCAGTCTTAGAAGAAGCCCCATGGTTTATGATCAATGAAGCCTTCTTAGGAACATTGTCAAATTTTGAACAAAGTATACTTCTGCTATGAAAAAGTATACATTATTAAGAGTATCCCCCAGAGAGAAAGATGAGCTGAGTAGGTGACATAAGCTGGAAGGGGCAGAATATAACACTCAGCTGATATCTCAGAATGATATCACATCTACCATAAGTAGGGAACTTTGTCTCATGAACAATTAAGGGAGGCTGGTCGGGCTCCCGCACATTTACGTTCCAACAGTGACTCACGCACATGCCCTATAGACACGAGGGGACACTACCCATTGCAGTAACAATTATGTTTTATTGCTGTTGTCAGGTTTACAGATATTTAGTATGGACCTTGAGCAGGAAAAGGTTGAGGATGACTACCTCAGAGAGTGATCGTTTTAAGCTATTTGGTAGTATAAAATGTCTTGATGTCTTATGAAAGTTCTCCCTTTACTCTGTGACATTTTATTTTATTCAAACGTTAGCCCTGCCTTGTAGGACACACCTGTCCATTCGCAGTTTAGCTCCAGCTTCATCGTCCGCCAAATCCACCCCATCCCCCCAGCCTCTCAGAATGCTCGTGCCTTCTCACCACTATGCTGTTGTTTCAGAAGGCACTGCTCATTTGTCTCGAAATGTCATTCATCACATGTCATGGATTGGATTCTGAAGACTCTGCCTAGGGGTTAGCAATTCTCAATTTCCTCCACGCATTCCTCCATGACCCACAAACTAGGGACCACCAAATTCCACCATATTATGAGTGTTTGGGGAAGCAAGGGTCCTCCCTCCCTGCCCCCCATCTACTTCACGGGGCCTCAAGGACTTTTCTGATGCGTGAGGTCCTCTCTCTCTCTCTCCTTCTCCCTCCCCTTCTCTGCTTGCTACCTCCACACAATATATATTTTTCTATTGACTTCTGTCTCCCAAGCTCACCTAGGGCAGGTAAGCTCACCTAGGGCAGGTAAGCTCACCTAGGGCAGGTTTCAAGGCCCCACCTCCCAGAGGCCAGCTTCTTGCTCCATCTCTCTGATCCGACTCCCCTGTGGTGAGAGGTGGATCAATATCCTACATACTGTTCAGCCTCTTCCACAGTCTAGATGTAGTCATAGAGATGAATGGGGTTGGGTGGCAGGACAGCCAGTTTTATCTTGGGGAAAAGCAACAGGGAACGAAGTTTAGAAGCACGAATTCTGGAGCCAGATCACCCAGATTAGAATCCTGGTTCTTTTACATGACAGCTGGGTGGCCTTGGGCAAAAGATTCCAGCTTTCTGTGCCTCAGTTTCTTCAATTTTAAACTAGGCATAGGGGGATAATAATAGCTTATTTTTAGGTTATTATGATGACTAAGTAAGCTTTTGTTTTACATTGTATCTGGTACACAGTGACTATTAAAGAAGCGTGTGCCAAACAAATTTAAAAAAACACCGTTTCCCAAGGGAGCCTCACAGGTAATACTGTAGATTCTGTACTTTAATTCCCACTGGGTCTGGCAACTTGTTTTTGACTGTTGAGAATCCTTACGGAAAGAGGAAGAATGAATCCACCCCCTCCAACCTCAGCTCTCATCAAGCTGAACACCTACTGGTTGGTTCCAGGGACTTTCTGTCCTACTGAAGATTGTCACAGACCTAGCTCTTGAGATCAGCAATGGACACCCAGATGACATCTGTTGAACAAGACACAAAACCCCAGGGGCATGAACATTCAATCTGATTTATATCGGAAGATCCGCAGTATTGAACCACTACCCAATTGGGGGCCGCGGGTGCCGGGGGGAGGCAGGAAGGAAAAAAAAGAACCTTACAGAATTTTAGACCTTAATGAAATGTTGATACAAAACTAAGAGACGCACACTGGTGTGACTTCGGAGGCAGGCAACGCTATAATCAGCACCTAAATTATGTGAAGCTGTTTCTTTATTCCTGTATTTTGATTGCACATAAATCAATTTTGATGAGATTCAAAAATTACTGAACATGCACCTCAACGAGCTGTCAAGTTTTATCTGATAATGTAAACTTTACATGGGATCAGTGCTAATTTCTACCTAGAGCCAATGTAAGAATCTCCAACAACAATGGCAGACATCATTAAATGCTGCAAATGTAGAAACATAATTAAATTAGCTGATAATCATCGTTCTCCTTCTATAGAGGCTCTAATTTAATGCACTTGCAAATGTAATGAGGCTCGCTGGATTGAAAAATATGGTGGAAATAACAGAAACAAGATTACATTAATTGGAAGCGATACTGATAAGGCAGATTGCTCTGCATTTTTTTTTTTTTTTTGAAAAACCACACAGTTCTGAAAACTGTGATGAGACTGGCTCCCACCGTAGTTGGAGAGAACTTAGGGAACATTAGAGTAAGAAGAGAAGAGAAGAAAAAAAAAAGGAGAGAAAGAGAAAATGTTTTCTTAAAGCTCAAACGAAGTGAATTAATTCCATCAGAAATACCTGAAAAAGGAAAGAGCCTCAATTTCGTATCCCATTTTATAACTGTCGACTGGCTACAGGAAGATTTACAGTGGGCATGCCTTCATACCATCCACGCACGCATGCATTCATTCATTCATTGAAATTATTGTTATTCTTGTTGGCAAGCACCTCCTGTGTCTCAAGCTCTGGGGTTACAGGGGTAAAAAAAAAAAGCTCTAGTTTTTTTTTGGGGGGGGTCTTCCTAATTTAAATTGACTTGAGTCCCTATACCTAACTCAAGTGCAAATAAATAATTGATCGTGGAATTATTTTAGGACAATCGTGCCTCTCTCTCAGTACCCAGAAGAATGTAATTTCTTGGAGACAAGGGCTGGTCTCTGGAGTCTTTCCTAGTGGTTAACACATGATGTATGCTCATCAGGTGTTTACTGAATAAATGAATGAATTTTAAAATTACCCTCATGGGCTTAACATTAGAATAGCAAGAGGTCAAGTCCAACTTTCTTCTTCTGTCATGGTTGCACAGTCACCTCTAGGAGTTTCCAGCGTCCTCAAGGAATGCCACAAAACTTACCGAACAAAACCATTTCCCTTCATTTTCATCTAGAACGCAGATGCCCTGTGGCCAGCCCTAGAATAAGAGATGGCCTTGCGAAAATCATTCAGAGTAAAGACGTCATAACTCCCAAGGGACAGACCATCACTGTGACCGGGATGCGAGCGGACGGAAGGCGAGATGTTTGGTTCTGTACGACGTGTCGTAAGAGCCCCGGAAGGTCCATGGCTTACTCCCCATCGTCACTCACTTCTGAGCCTCCTAACAGAGGTAATAAAAGATCCGGTGCTGCAAAAATACTCCATCTCACCAAAACCATAAAAAGTAGCCAAGAATTTCAAATCGGCAAGGGACAGGCCTTCCTCTTCCCTTTAAGGGCTCAGTAGGAAAGAGTGATCATGTCCACCACGTGCCCTGCTTATCTCCTTCCTCACGCGCACGTTGCATTCCTTTGCATATTTATTTATTTTCATTTCCCCCCAAATCTTCCTTCCTTTTCTGTGGTATGTAGTTGTCAGATAGGACACAGAACAGAATTTCCATGTAGCAACGTACGGCACGAAGTCACTATCTGTGGTTGCGTAAAACCGACAGCTGGACACCTTCCTTGTGATTTGGGTTTCCTTTGTCCCCGCGGGTGTAGACTCTACTCCCCATGCCCATCGCAGCAACCTAGCAAACACCAGCTTTCAAAATCCGGGTTAGCTCTGCTATCTCACAAAGCACCCC
>NW_011888821.1:626177-628711 GCF_000151845.1 Pteropus vampyrus | reverse complement strand
CCAGGCCGGAATGTGTCATCAGTCTGCAGCTAAGTGCTGTGTGCATTAAGTGTCTGGAAGTCATTTTAATTGGTATGCAACCCCGACCCTTTGGAAGGTCTTTATCACCACTGTCCTCTGTCCTTCCACATTCCCGGGAAATGATGAAGGTCCTCACACACCCGTTTTTTTCGGCCGGGGACTCTACACTATAAATAACTCGCCTGTATCCTCTATGTCGTGCTCTTGCCCTATAACTCTGCTTTTATGGGTGGCTCTGCTCATTCCTCATCTAACGGGAGGACAGCAAGCGGGAGCAAACACAGTGTTCCAGGCGGTGAATTCTCCATCGAGAGAAGCAAAACGCAGCCACGCCCAGCGCACAGACCGGCTCCAAGGACACAGCGTTGCTGGATTGTGCTAACCGTTTACCTTGGGCGGCCAGCTTTATAATATGTTGGTGAGGGCTTTTCTCCCTCCCCGCTTCTGATGCCAACGCACGGCATTCAAGGGTAGGGGTGAAGACAGGATTCTGGAACCAATTACACGTGAATTTGAACCCCAACTCTGCCAGGCACTAGCCATGTGATTTGGGGCAAGTTAGTTGACCTTTCTGCAGCCTGATTCCCCCCTTTAGGAAATGGGTATTACAGTAAGACTTGCTCCAGAAGGCTGTGCAAGGATTAAACAATCCACATTAAATGTTTAGTGGTAATATAATAAATACTAGTTAATTTTCTTATGGATTATGGATATTATGAACGTGAGACATGGAACGCATTACTCTAACCTTCCTATGTTTCAGTGTCTTCTTCTGTAAATAATAATCGCCCCTGACTCATGGTTATCGAGCATATTGAATGGTTTTATACATGCTAAATACGGAGAACAGCATTCTAAGTAAATGTTCGGTAAATGGTATTGATTGCAGTCAATGATTTTATTGCTATCATTTTTATTGTTCTAGGAGATACACAGAATTACATTCAGGAATCGTTGGTATCAGTGATGTGTAGGTCACTGCAGGGTGCCTAGAGATAAGATGGAGAGCCACACTCAAACTACCCCTCCCTTGTGCCCAGTAAACACATAAATATAACACTCGGTATGCAAATGTTCAAATTCCAGTGGAGGAAAAGGAGTAGAAATCCTATGGCAGTGAAGAGCATCACAAGGCTGTATTTCAGCTGAGTCTTGTATGAGAATGAGGAGGTATTTGCCAGGTGGATGGGACAACAAGGCCAGACCTCCCTGCCAGTGGAAGACACAGACATGTACCAAAGCACGGGATGGGAGCAAACACTGCACAGTTCCAGAGAGCTGCACAGAAAGATGCTTGGAGAGCCACCTCCATGTTTGAAAAGCTTCACTTTGGTTGTCACGGCTGCCCCAGAAACTCTCGAGATCTCCATGTTACTGACTATCCTTCCTCAAATTCAGGTCGCCTCCTCAGGAAAACAATCCCTGACCTTCCTGAATAAAAGAGGACTCCATCACTCACTAGCCACTGCCTTGCTGATTTCTCCCGGCTGAGGTTACGTGAAACACCCACGCCGTGTCTCTTTACTTACTGCCTGCCTTCTCTCCAGCAGACTGTAGGCTCCCAGAGGGTCAAACCCGTGTTCGTGTTCTGTACCGTCTTATCCTCTGTACATGCGAAATATTTAACGAATGCTTTTACGTGAATGACGCGAGAATGCTGTGACCCCTAGCCAGAGGTTCGCGTCTTCAGACAGTTCTGCACAGTCTAGGTGAAGGAGCTTTTGTAAGACTTTCCAGACCTCCAGGGAGAAAGGTCAAGATCCGCCTCCTTCAAATTCTGAACATGAATGGTTTCACGTAAGCAATTCCAAACTTGAATTTTCCCAGTGTAAGTTTACACCAAGCCCCACAGAGACACGAGGTCGGGGTGGAGCTGCCCGCACTTCCATCAACTAAACCCGAAGCATCTCTAGGTTCTTATAAGTACCTCGTGTGAAGACCAGTGGTGTAGACCAGCAATCAATAAGCTTTCCTCTGAAAGAGATGGAAATAGCTTCAAAGTCAGGCTACGTGGTCCCTGCTGAAAAACAACTCTGCATCTGCAACGAGGAAGCAGCTGTAGACTGTCTACGTACAAACGAGTGAGCTTGCCTGCGTTCCAACAAACCTTTATTCACATAAACCAACAGGGCCGGGGGAGGCCATGTTCCTCCTCCCCTGGTGTTAGATCATCACAGAAATAATCAGAAAAACGGCCTTAGCTGCAATGGTTTCTCACTCTTCTTGGAAAAGCCCTGCCTCTTGCAATAAAATAAGAAAACGTATTGCAGTAACGCTTAGTGCCAATCACTCTGAAGTAACAGAGAGTCCCAACAGTCCACTACTCATGGCTCGCAGTTCTGGTTATTATATGAAAGGTAACTTGAGATGTCAAATATTAGAGAAAAATAGGAATCCAATGTCAGGTCACACAGAAGATTTTAAAAATGAAGTTATAGTAGATTCTGTTTACTATTCCCCCAAATTCCCATTTCCCTCTTCTCCCAAAGAGCACAACTAGCTGTATTTCCCAG
>NW_011888821.1:611245-623982 GCF_000151845.1 Pteropus vampyrus | reverse complement strand
CCATTTTTAGAAGGGAAAATAGCCACTCATGAAATATCTATGTTGTACCTGTAAACTGCACTTCATAGAATGGATTCACAGGGAGCAAAAATGCAACTGTCTTCAGGATACCGTCCCAATAACCCTAGTCTGCAGCAGGGGGCTGGCTGACCGTGTATAGTCCAATGATTACTTCTTGTAACACTCACATCTAGGTCCTGGCCCAAAACAATGAGATTGAGCTGTTGGGCTCTAGGCGTCTATCATCTTTTAAGTGTCTGTTAATAGCAGAAAGGTATGTTGAATTCTGGGCCCCCAGGACCTCAGAATATGGCTTTATTTTAAAATAGGGTCACGGCCGATGTCATTAACTATGGTGAAGTCATGCTAGAGTAGGGTGGGGCTTAATCCAATGTGACTGGTGTCCTTATAAGAAAATTATCAGGTGAAGACAGGGACACATGGAGGACACATTTGAGGACAGAGGCAGAGACTAGAGTGGCACGTCTGCAAGCCAAGGAACATCAAAGATTGGGAAGAAACCACAACAAGCTGGGAGAGAGAACAGATTCTCCCTCAGAACCACCAGAAGGAACCAATCCTGCTGACACCTTGATTTCGGACTTCTGGTCTCCAGACTGTGAGAGTGTGTGTTCCTGTTGTTTTAAGCTCTGTGCGTGGCATTTTCTTTCAGCAGCCTGGGGGGACACACAAGTACCTGGCTGATCCAGTCCTGGCTGAAACTGGCCAGATCTAAACAATCAGGTCCACTTTCATTCTCTATAATAACCATATACTTCCTGAGTCTATGCCCACATTCTTCACAAAGGAGTCTCCATGACACTAATTCTTGACACGCAACATGATATTTAAAGATGGCTGGAAGGCAGGAAGTGCATCCAATACAATGCCGAGAAAGAAAATACTCTTCATATCTTCGGTTTACTATTATCCATGTAAAACAGCCTTACATGGATAATAGTAAGGCTGTCTCAGGTGATTTGAAATGCATCGGAAATGAGAACTTTTTCATTATTTAGAAGTGACATTTTCTGAATGACACTGTCTATAGAGAATATTATCTTACATAAGGCATTCGATATTTTTGGCAAATCCCCAAAATAGTACATGTTTGGTATGAAATCCTCAAACAATCAAGAGATTTACAATGTAGAGGTAAAAGTCACTCCAAAATCCACTTCTCAAAGAAAAACTCTAGTTAGTAACTGGTATACCTTCTTCCACGTGTTTGGAGTATCTGTACCTACTTATCCTCACAGGGTAGAATTCCTATCTCATTATGCTTAATGATCATCTAGCATTCCATAGTATTGGGTAAACATGCCATATTTTATCTAGCAGCCACCAGGACTGTTATATACATACTTGGCACTGCATAAAATCAACCATCCTTATGCGGTAATGATATTATTTACCTTAACTGTTTAAGTTTTGGGTTGGAAGACGTTGTGGGAGCCTGTGGTTTAACTTACTGACTGCCCCACTGCATAAAGAAGCTACTCAGCTCTTTTGTTCCATGTATTAATTATTACATGGACTTTTTGCATGCTATGAATTGGCCCCCGCTATGGGCACTCACGTGAAATTGCTCCCAGTCTTCTCCAAGTTGATTCTTGCAGCAAATGGTTTTCCAAACTGGAGATCTTTTAGCAAAGATGACAACAGAGCATATGACACAGAGGAGAAAAAAGCTCAGTGGGGGATCACTGAGAAGTTGATGCTGACGGCTGCCTTGTGGGGGCCCCACGCAGCAAGCATAATGCCTATAGATCAAGGCACATGCACCGTGAGTGTAAAGTATTAATCAGGCCTGACAGTTCCTGCATCGGGGTATTTATCATGTGAATTCCAAAACACACACAGATGCCGAGACCAGCACCTGCCTCCTCTCTCTTTGCTCACGAACTGCATGGGGCTTGGTTTGTCAAGCTGAGTTTGATAATCTGGACCTTTAGTTTTCAGGAAACACACTTCTGGAAAAAAAACAAATATTTTAAACATCCAGGAAATTAATTGCTCTAGCCCCATGGAAATTCCAACTGTCTTATAAGAGTAGCTTTTGTGGTACGATAATGTACAACTGAAGCTTTCTTAAGCCAATGTATTTAATTAGAGATTTGTGCACGTGCGCACATGCGCGCGCACACACACACACACACGTGTGTGTGTGTATTTATTTAATATCTTTGAGAGCAGAGGCAGTATTCTATCAAAAAGTATGTACCCAGACAGTAGTCCATTGTGCTGCATGCAATCATTACTTGATAAATACCTGCTGAGTGAACAAATGCATTACTTCATCTTTCGATAAATGAGATTTAAAAAAAAAAAGGTATAAAGAGGGGAGAAAAGTCATTTGAAAAATTTCGACCTATTCTAGGAGAAATATCTGACTCTAGGGCAGGGACAGGAGAAATTTGATGAGCATGAACCATATTTTAGTGCAGAAAGTAAGGAAATTCTCAAAACACAAAGGGGGGCCAGGCAAGAGGGACACAAAGATGGAACCATTTGAACAACCAATACTTCAATATTATAACCCAAAGTATAAGGCAACTAGATGTGAGTCCACACCGATATAAATAAGGAATCCAAAGATTGGAAGAGAAGGGACAAATATTTTTTGACCCAAATTTCCAAATACTATAGGTATCTGTCTAACCCCTCCCCACTTGGGAAACGGAATTCTCACCTCGAGTGCGGGCCAGAATTTGTTACTCTCGCATTCAAGAAATTAGGTATGGAAAAGGGGAGAAACCATAACCAAATAGTGGAGAAATCTGGCAGGTACAACCTGAACCAAGTGTGGATAACATGCACTTTCTAATACGATGTAGTGGGAAGGGCGCTCCACCTCTCTGGTGTGCTCCCCCGCCCCCAAACTATAACCCTAGTTCTCTAACCATGAGAGAAACATCAGAAAAAAAAAAATTCAGGGACATTTTTTTATAAAATACATGACCATTACTTCTTAAAGTTGTCAATGTCATTTAAAAAAAAAAGGAAAGATGAGAAACTGTCACAGCCAAGAGAAAACACGGCTGACTTGGTGACTGCATGTAATGTGGTACTCTGGTTTAGATGCTGGAACAGGAAAAAAAAAAAAAAAAGGATGCCAGTGGGAAAAGCAGGAAAATCTGAATAATGTCTGGAGTTTAGTTAATAGTAATATACCAAATGTTGGTTTCTCAGTTTTGGTAACCATGGTGATGGAAAATATCAACATTAGAAAAACCTTGATGAGGAGGATTGAAGACCTCTCTCTAAATCTAAACTTCCTGAAAATCTAAAGTTATTCCAAAATAAAGGTTTATTAAATTAAAAAAAATATATTCCTCTATTCTTACCAGTGATAGTACCTAGATCTATAATCTTTCGTATACAAGAGGGAAGTACATTTTCAAAGGTAGGTTAATCAAAGTAACACAAGAAACAAAGTATTTTAGGCCCTTTAAACAAAAAGGAATTTAACACAGGGAATTGGGAAAAGTTAAAGGCAAAGAAAAGATGATGAGGGAACCTAGAAATTGGAGTCCTCAAAAGCTGCCACAACCCTTAAAACTAGAGACCAAGAAGAAGAGATGAGATCTTCAGAACGCAGCGTCCACCTGCCTGGTGGACCCTACACAGGGAGAGAGGGGACCATGGAGGAGGCTGCTAAGGTGGGGTCTGGAGATGCCCCAAGAAGCAGAGAGAAGAAAACATAAGCCCTGGCTTCTCCCATATTCAAGTTTTACACTCATGCTGCCCATTGGCTAAATGTACCTAGAAGCCATAGGCAAGGGAACCAAAGATGCATTCTTCTCTGAGACAGGAACCAGAGCAGAGAGAGAGGGAAGAAGGCTCTGAGCATCCTCAGGCGGTTTTCTGGACCAGCGGAACATGACTATGAAAAACTAGGCTCATTGTGGAGTCGTGTGTCTATGATATATGGGTACCAGAACTGAGTGGGCAAAGGGCTTTGACACAGACCTCTAAGAGAGAGAGGATGGGCATCATACTTAGGTTTATGAAAACTAATAAAACCCTATAACTCTCTTTTTTTTTTTTTTGCTTCTGAGGACTTAATAGTCAAATCTTATTTCTATAATAACATATACTTTGTTATAATTTGGCTTTAAGTATATCTGTGCTTCAGCTAAGGAGAAAGTAGGTTTTGTGCAAATGAAGACCATATATTATGGTCTATAACATATTATGATATATTATGAATGGGAAAGGTATAGCTAATAACTTATTTTTAAAAGAACAGCTTGGTAGTATTTCATAAGCCCTGTGAATGCCCATAATATTTTTTTTTTCTATTCCTCAAACTAGGCAACTTAAAAATCATAGGCATTCGCTGATTTGTTATTGCGATTGTGATTGTTTGCAGGAAGATGCCAAGTGATGCCACAGCTTGGCAATTTATTAGTGTGTCTCCACACACATGAAACTCATCAAAATTAACCTCTAAAACTTACACTGTCAATGTTTCACTGGTCCAAGTGGGTTTCTCCCATGATTCATCCTAAATAACAGTGCCATATTCGATTCACTATTAGCTATGATTTTTGTGTCATAAATGTAAGATCTAAGTGGTCAAAATTTATCTTTAGTTGAAATTATTTCCTCAGTGGCTTCTTTAAAAAGTCGAAGTCTTTATGAATAAAATCTTAATAACATTTAAAAACAAAGAGTGGACAGTAAAACATTCATCAGAGTAATAATTTTTTCTAGTTCAGTTCAAAGTGCTCAAGACTTTGAGAATCAAAATGCCCACGAAGCTCTCACTGAATCCCTTCTATCTCTGTTCATCTTTTATTTCTATCTGGCCATCTTCCCCCAGACACCACTGTTGGTATTACAGAGGAGACTGCCTACACAGGCATGAGCCATTGCACCATACTGGGTGAATCTTTCCATGGGGTAAACTCATGGTGGATACACAAGTCTTGCCAATCCAGGTAAAGTAATATGCAAGAATTGTTTGAAGAGAAAGAAATACCTTTAAGATATCATCTTCCACATCTGCATGTTCATCTTCAGGAATTGCTATGTATCAGCCTCTGTGCTAAGATCTTTACCTACATCATCTCATTAAAACCAAAATCCACTCTATGAGGTGGCTGTGGGAAGGAGAATAAAGCCCCCCATCCAAAAATGTCCATATGTCATAATCCCCAGAACCTGTGAATATGTTATGTTATGTGCCAAGGGGAATTCAGGTGGCAGCTTGCTAGTCAGCTGACCTTGAAATAGGGAGCTGATCCTGGATCATCAGGGTGGTTTTGATGTACTTACGAGCATCTCTAAATGGGGAAGAGGGAGGTAGGATAGTGTCACAATGATGCAATATGAGAGAGATTATTTGGTTATGGCTGGCTTTGAAGATGAAAGGGGGCCATGAGCCAAGGAATGCTGGCAGCCTCTGAAAGCTGGAAAAGACAAAGGAATGGATCCCCCCCAGGGCCCCCAGAAAAGAACGTAGCCATGACGACACTTTGATTTTAGCCCAGGGAGATGGACTTCAAACTTCTTTCCTCCAGAACCATAAGATGATGAGTTTTCATGGTATTAAGCCACTATGTTTGTGGTTATTTGTTACAGCAGCAAACTAGTACAGGTGAGGACTGGTAAGCTCATTCTGCAGATGAGAAAAGTAATGTATACCAAGAAAAAAAGAAAAAACAAAACGCAAAGTGGGAGCAATAACACTGGGACTTAAACCAAAGTCTTTTTGGTTCCAAAACATTACCTTCATTCTTCTTTAAGACACTATGTTGTTTTACTTCAAAACATTTCATAGATAGTATTTACATAGATAGTATTTGTTCTGACACAAATCCATGTTGCCCTAAAAAGAATTTGAGAAACTGTGATTATTCAAAAAAAAAAAAAAAAGCAAATTAAATGAAACCTAAGAAGACATAAGAGTTAAGAAGATGAGGAGAAATTGATGAAATAGCACTTCTTGATCATCTATTATTTCAGGCCCTTTCTACACATTGTCTCATTAAATTCTCTCAACATCCTGCATAGTGGAGATTATTTTTCAACTGAGAAGATGATAAAACTAAGAGAAGGTACCTCACTCGCCAAAGCCAACATGGCAAGGGGCAGAGCTTGGGTTTTAGGTCAAGCTTATTGCTCTCTGAGTTTGCATTCATTCTGTTTCATCATGTTGCCAACTCCAGAGCGGGGATGTTTGTGGACGGAGATGCTTAGAGAACTAAATGAGGATGTAAGACATCTTAAGTATGTTCTCCCGATCCTAAGATAGCTCATTAGCAGGTGCAACAGAGTTCTTTTTGGTCTTTAGTGTTTCCAGTGAATTTTAGACCCATGTACTACATGGGAAAACCATATAATTCTAAAATAAAAACTCTTTGTGCCTTATTTGTACACACGCATGTATATATAGATAGGTAGACATGATAAAGAGAGAGAGAGAGAGAGAGAGGGAATATAAATGGGTCCCCAAGCCTTGTAATGAATGGGAAATAGTTTGATTATAATAATATGTATGTTAAATTATTATATACTAATGTTTGATTTTTAAAGGATTTGGATACCGAAGCTAAGATGGTCCTTCCCTTTTAACTGTAATAAAAACAAATGGATTATTTCTGATAGATTCAAAGTCCACTCCAACATCTTTCCACAGATGCCCAATGCCTAGTCAAATTGGTGCTGCCCTGGTCACCCAGGAATGCTCTAGGAAGCCCGTGAAAACCCCAGATTCCTGATTCCACTTGTAGGGACATGATTCAGTAGGTCTGGGATGCAGTGAGTGACCTCAGACAGACTTGAAAACATTCAGCCAGTTTTGCCATGTGTGAAGACAGGGCTTTCTGTGTACTGATAAACGAGAATATGAGAGCAATACTCGATATAATCCCCACCTCGGTCTCTCTCGGCCTCTCCAAGTGTCTGTCTATCTTTCTCCCCAATGCTTGTAATCCTGTGTTACTAGAACTATACTTAGTATCATGAGATGCACAAGCACGAGCAAGACCTAGAGACTGAATCCAATGACAGATCCATTGGATGATTGCATTTGGGCAAAATGCTGTCCCCTCTGCTTTCCCTCTTTAGGGCTTATTGAAGATTGTAAATTCAAAGCAGCTAAGAAGCTGATATTGCCACGATGCAAGCCCAGTCCACAGTCTGTGCTTGATAATATCATCAATAAATAAAGCAGAAATCCAAATGCATGTATAGCAATGAAAACAATGCCAGAAGGCTAACTCTAAGAGCTCACATCAGTTACATTAGGAAGATGAAACTGGGGGCGCTCTTTTGCCCATTTATTCTCCTAATTGCATGCATTGTTTTTATTATGAAACTATGGATAGATTTTTTAAAAAGTCATCCATTCATTTCTTTTGCAGTTACATCCATCTTGAGCACGGATTAATTAATAAGAAATAATTATAGCATCTTGGGATCACATATTCTTCTCAAATCTTAGAATTATACATGTGTGTATAATAAAATATTTAAACATGCACAAAAGTAGAACATTGTATAATGAGTCCCATATGCTCATCAGCCATATTCAACAGTAATCAAGATTTTGCCACCTTTGTTTCTAACTTGCTACTTCCTTTCTCATTTAAGTGAACCCTAGAGGTCACATCATTTCACCTTTACTTCCTAATCAGTTTGCAGCACTAAAAATTACAGATGCTTTCTTACAAACCATAATGCTATCGTCTCAAGTGACAAAAATCAATTAAAAGATTCATAGAAACTTTAGAAATAAAAGCCATTTAAAAGATCATTTCGTCTTTCTATTATAGCTTCCTGGTCCATACTATTTATATTTTCTTTTCTTTTTTTCCTTTTTTTTTTTTTTTTTTTTAATTTTTATTTTTGTAGAGCTTGCTAGGGTTATCACAGCGACTCCAGAAAGCTGGCAGGAAAGGCGAGAGAAGTGTATGTGCAAACAGCAAGGAGAGGAAGGAGAAGCAGATGGGGCCAGAACACGAGCTGAAAAGGGCTCAGAAATACCAACAGGGACTCCCAGTGTTCCAAGGACAAGCCTGTGAATTTGCAAGGACAAAGGCGGCTGCGCGAAGTATCACGTTTGGCTGGAGAAACCCCAAAGCTGGGAGATGAAAAGGAGATCAAAGTTAAGAAGCTACAAACAAACTTTGCTGAACCACCCATTTGCTCCCGAGATGTCAAAACAAACAAACAAACAAACAAACAAAAAAAACCCCACAAAGTTTGGGATCGAAACTTTGCAGAAGGGACACATGGTAGATGAAGTTAAAGGGACATCTGTCTGTGTCTATAAAATGCCCCAAAATGGACAAGAAACAAGATGCGAAGTCAATTATCCAGATGTTAACCCTAAAATTAGGGCCATCTTGATGTCCTGCAATCACAGTCCAGATGTCCTTACTGATGGCAATGAGGTGGGTGGGAATGGGAACCTGGCAGTAGACCCTCCCTTGAGCCCTGCAGCTCTTCACCTCCTGCAGGGTACAATCACCTAAGGAGCTTTAAGGAGTCCTGATGCCCTGAACCCACCCCAAGAGACTGATTCGTTCGGTCTGGGGTTGGGCTGGATGAAGAGTTGGCATTTTTTAAAGCCCTCCCCATGATTCCAGTGTGTGTGTGTCTGTGTGTGTGTGTCTGTGTGTGTGCATGCATATGTGCATTGAGAAACACTGGTTTAACCGTAAAAGCAAAGATTTTAAATCTACGGTCCACGGCCATTGCACAGACAGATTTTTTGTTTTCTGCAGGAGACGGTGTGTTCGCACTGAATTTTTTTTAATTGATTCTTTAAAAACTTTAAATATAAAAACTGAGGTATTTCACACAAGAATCTGATTTCCAGGATCTCTTGAAAAAAAGCAAAAGCTCTGGCAATTTGAGGCTGTATTCTCATGCAGCCACTCAACACTTTAAATTGCAGAGTTCTGCCATGACCTTGGCCCCGAGACATCTCGGTTAGTGATTCTTGCGCTAAGGAACGCTGTGATTCAGACCTTCCACGGCCACTGTTTAGATCATCTCACGTTGGAAGAATAATTCTGAAACCACAGTGGCAATGATTATTTTCCATTTGCAAGTCTTTAATTTTCTTTCTTTCTTTTTTAATTTTTTTTTTTTTTTTTTTTTTTTTTTTTGCCACTGGGATGGAGACTAGAGTATGATGCTTAGAAAAATTAATGAAATTGTGAGGCTCCTTTTTTTCTCGTGTGTGTGTCGATGATAAAAATTAGTGAGCAGGGCGCTGGCCTGCTTCCGGATATCCAGTATTCCAGCTCTGGTTTTATTGCTCATTAGTTCCAGGATTTGGGCAGGGGTCTCAGCCACTGCAGGCCTCAGTGACTTTATTTGCACATTATGCGGGTCGGTTTCAGGTATCTTTCGGTTCTCATATTCGACAATTTCCTAAGTACTAAATGACAGCAATAGAAGCCCACAGAAGAGAGGAAGCAGTGAGTAGAAGGAGAAGAACTGCATTTCCAACTCATCTTGAGAGCGGATGGGGCTCCCGGCTGAACATATGAGCTGTCCACGCATCACTGAGTACCTGGCCGCCCTGGAGGTGAGCCAGCGGAACTGGAATGAGAGGAAGTTCTCCCAGGAGCCTTGGCCTGGTCTGCCAGCATCATGCACATCCCCACCCTGCAGGTGGCCTTTCTGCAAGAACATCATGACATCTCGGGGGCCCGGCAGTTGGGTACACACTGATCCTTTCCTGTGCTAGCTGGAGGTCTAACCACCAAATCATAAGATTTAGCTTGACCTTCCCTTCTTGTTCTAGAGAGAACACCCCAGATTCAGACAATTTCAAAAAGATACACAGGTTGCTGCGGTTGTTATAAACAGCTTAGGACCAACACCACAGGCGGCAAAAAGAAAAAAAAAAAAAAAAAACAGGCACATTGGACTTTACCAACATTTTTTAAGTTTGTGCATCGAAAGACACTATCTACAGAAAAGGCAAGCCACAGAATGGGGGAACATATTTACAAATCAAATCTCTGAAAAGGATGGATATCCAGAATATATAAATAACTCCTAAAAGTCAACGACGACCAAAACCGATTTAAAAGTGGGCAGAGGAGTTGAATAGACCTTTCTCCAAAGAATACACACAGATGGACGATAAGGAGCTTAGGAAATAAATAGTGGAGGGAAACAGAATTCCAGTCCTATCTTCGTGCGAAGCCTGCCCTATCTGCTTCACTCCTGGATCCCCTGACCCTCCCTGCAAGAGAGAACAGTCTAAATGAATGATTGGACCCCGTGACCAGCAGACAAAGGTCACTGTGCTTTAAAAGGCATGATCTTTGGCTCCATCTCCATCCCGTTAACATGCTCTACAGTCCCATGGGGGTGGAACTGGTAGGCTGAACAAAGTCTTATTTGCTTAGGTCAAATCCAGCCACGTTTCTTCTACTTTCTCTTGTCCTCAACAAATATATCTGGCAAGGTAAGTTAATATGTAGCCACTTCTATAAACCTGGTCTCTTCTCGTCTCCCTCTGTATGTACATGTGAGTGTGCTCTGGTCCCCAGCATCAGATTGGGGACAGGGAGGAAGAATAAAAAGATCCCCTTTACCAGTGCTGACTTCAGGCATAGAGCACTTACCAAGCTGCTAGTGGAATGTTCCTAAGATTTCTATGCCGGCACGGCCACTTGTGTACAGATTCTGCTAGGATTCCTACAGGACAACAGGTAAATTGCAAAGACCCCATTCAGGATTCTCCAGGGCTCTGACTCTGAGACCAACAAAAGTGCTCAAACCTTCACCCTAATCTCCATTAAACAATAAGCAACTGAATAAGAAGCTCTCCAGAAAGTCTGTCCGAGAGGGTCGCTCTTTAAGAAGCTTAAATGCTAGAGCCATAGATTTCAGATTATGACCCACGTTGGAATCACCTACTGGCTTAATTAGTCCTTTGGCAAAAATGACTCTCCCACTTCATAATCTTCCTCACAAAAAAAAAAAAAAAGGTCCTAAATTGGATATCTCATTCCTTTCTTTTCTTCAATTTAAAGCACAAAGGCTTTAAAATTGGACTAAAGGGGTTATTTAAATCCCTAAGCTGTTGCTACTCTATAATTTCTAGTCTGACACAAAAGTTTTAAAACATTTTTTTTCTTTCATTCCTCTACTTTCAATGCCCTTTCTCTGGGAGTAAGTACAGCTCTGACTATAATCACATTTAAGAGGCTATATTTTCACACATTTTTCTGATTTGGAGCATTACCTGAGGGACTTTGTTTAGTCATATTAGAGGCTTTTTCGTAGATCTAATTCCCCAGTTAATATCTCCAGGTATAATTCACAAGGGTAGCATTTAAGTTCCTCTTAAGGGATTTTTTTTTCTCTCTTCTTTTCTTTCTCACGCTGCCTATGTCCTTGATCCACATAAAAGGATATAATCTTGCTTATTACTTATATTGTCTGTCTGTGAGGACGAATGTTTCATAATGGGCCCGTTTCTTAAATGGTAAATCTATGAACTTGTAATTCTATCGGCCCAAGATATTTAGGTGGATTCAGATTTGTCCCATTCGTCGTTTCGGCTCTGATTCCCCCAGAACTGATGACAGGTTTGTAAGTAATATTAACTGTCTTTTGTAGTAAATTACATCTTGTAATCACCGCAACATCCCTCTCTGGCCAGAGCAGTTATCAGCTGAAGCAAATAAAGGGTTTAGAGACTCTGCTATCTGTTTCCTTTCAGAATGCCAGAAGTCCTCTATAAACACGAGCATGCGGAATGAGAGGTCATCTTTTGAAAGCTATAATAAAACATGATTGTAATAGAACATGTGACAGGCTGCTTAGCAGAGCATCTTCCTGACAGTGGCTCAGCTGGAGCAGGATGCCAGGAGGGAGGGCCAGCGGGGAGGAAGAACAAAGCACCAGGAATTCTGTCTGCTGGATGTCGTGTTCATCAGCACCATAATTAATTTTAAGAAAAATTTGCCTTTGAGAAGACAAAAAAAAAAAAAAAAATGATCAGAGTCTGGGCCCCGCCAACTCGTGTGACAGGTCCCGTAAGGGAGATGAGAAAAATAAGATGAGAGAGCCCATGAACGGACTCCTAGACTCCTTCCCCGACGAGTTCCAATGACACCGAGAGTCTCTCTGTGGTTATTCAGTTGTTTTTGGCAAGATGATGATATAACAACATTTTGCATACACTTTCTATGCGCTGTGGCTCGCAGTCAACACTGTGCTTGCGCATCTTACTCAATGTGATTGACTGACACTTAGTAACACTTACGAAAGATCTGCTCAACACTGGGTCCGATTCTAGCTTTCCATGAGTGTCAACTCACTTGATGCCTGCAGCCCCATACGCTAAGTGTTCCCATCTCCGCATTTGAAAAATGCAGAAGTGAGAGCTGTGTTATTAAAGCACCTGCTCAGGGTTACCTGGCTAGGAGGTGAGCAGCTGGGATTTCAACCTGAGAAGTCTGGCTCTACAGTCCCAGTCCTTAACCACCCTGCTACACTGCCATTGAAGAGCGTTGGTGGCTCTGTTAACATGTCAGCCCCACCCCAATTCAGAGTGAAAGTCTCACCTCCAATGTGAATAGTATGAGGACTTAGTGCCTTCAGGAAATGATTAGGTCATCAGGGCAGAGCCCTTCTATAAAAGACACCCGAGAGCTCCCTAGTCCTTTCTACCATGTGTGTACACAATGAGAATACACCACCTAGGAACCGGAAGTGGGCTCTCACTAGCACAACTAGCCAGGTTCACTAGG
>NW_011888821.1:592008-611195 GCF_000151845.1 Pteropus vampyrus | reverse complement strand
CCTTAACCACCCTGCTACACTGCCATTGAAGAGCGTTGGTGGCTCTGTTAACATGTCAGCCCCACCCCAATTCAGAGTGAAAGTCTCACCTCCAATGTGAATAGTATGAGGACTCAGTGCCTTCAGGAAATGATTAGGTCATCAGGGCAGAGCCCTTCTATAAAAGACACCCGAGAGCTCCCTAGTCCTTTCTACCATGTGTGTACACAATGAGAATACACCACCTAGGAACCGGAAGTGGGCTCTCACTAGCACAACTAGCCAGGTTCACTAGGGGGAAGCCGAGTCTCTGCATGTAATAAAAGGTGGGGTACCCTGCTGCCTTCGGAAGGGAAGTCTCTAACCACTGGGCTCTCCTGCTGCCTAGTCAGTGTCTGAGCCTCTCAGGTGTGTTGCTGCTGTTGCTGCTGTTGTTGTGTATAAAGCTTCCTTGTTATTCTGAGATAAGCAGGGGATTCCAAGATGGGCAAGATGTCCCAGAGTGTTTTAACTTACAAGTGGTCTAGGATTGGAAAATATTTGGGGAGGATCTCCATTAGCTTGAAGTCACTGAAACCCATATTCTGTCTCTAGAAGAAGGCACTACTATACCCAGGCCACAATTTCACAAACACACATAACTGTTAGAGAACCTCTGATCGATTGCAAATTTAAAATGGATTCAACAAATACGGATTTGCTTTATTTGAACTTCTATAAAGCACTAAGAACTGTGCAGTTATCAGTAGTCATGTCCTGTGCAATAATTTGAAACACGCTTTGATGTGAATGTTGGGTCGAAAGAGTAAAATTATTCAACACCAGGCCATGGATAATGCCAAACATCATTTCAGATTATTTGGAGCAGAAATATAAAGAACTCTCATAATTCAGTAATCGAACAATAATAAAATGACAAATACCTCGATTTTATAAATGGATAAAGGATTCGAGTAGACATTTATCCGAAAACGATACACAAATGGTTAATAAGCACATAAAAAATGCTCGGTGAATTAGTCATTAGGGAAATGCAAATCAAAACCACAATGTCATACATACTATTTCACGTTAAGTAGAATGGCAATAACCAAAAAGACAACAGGAAGTGTTGGCAAGGATGTGGAGAAATTGGAACTCTCAGATATTGCTGATGGGAATGTAAAATGGAACAGCTACTGTGGAAAACAGCCTGGCAGCTCTTCAAAATGTGAAGTGTAGAGGTGCTTATGTGGCTTAGAATCCCACACCTAGGTGTATATCCAAGAGGGATGAAAGTATGCCCACAGAAACACCTGCACATGAATGCTCACAGAGTCATTATTAATTGTAGCTAAAAAGTAGAAACAACCCATATGTCCATTAACCGATAAATAAAGAAAAAGAATGTGATACGTTCAAATACTGGAATATTATTTGGCCACAAAAAAAGGAATAAAATTCTGATACATGCTATAACATGGAACTTCTAAAACCCTATCCGATGCTAAGTAAAAGAAGCCAGTCACAAAGGACTACATATGACGTTCCTCTATTTATATGAAATAGCCACAGTGGGCAAGTCAACAGAGATATAGAATAGAATGGTGCTTGCTTAGGAGTAGGGGGTGAAGTGGGATGGGATGGGACCGGGAGTGACTACTCATGAGTACAAGATTTCATTCTGTAACAAAAAATTCTAAATTTAAATCGTGTTGATGTTTGCCCAACTCTGAAAATATAATTAAAGCCATTGAATTGTATACTTTAAATGGGTGGATTTCGTAGCACATGAATATTGTATGGTATGTAAATCTCAAAAAATAGTTTTTAAAAACAGTACAAAGATTTGTGTGTATGGACCCCTGGAGTTATACAGCGCCCAATGCGAACATACTTCCTTAGTGATCCTAGCCCTTTGGTGTTGGCCCAAATACTTTTAAAAAATGAATTAGTACCAGTAATTGGTAAATAGGAAGATTTCTCATTAAAAACCTAGATACTGAGCTTTCCTTGGAAAATCAGAAGATCTGGCTTATGAGTCCTTCATCCCAATATGTCAACAATCTTCAACAGCTGAGCAGTATATTCACCTGGAGTATTTACTGTCCAATTTGCCACAGACCCCACCACTCCCTTTTGTACCCTAACCTAAAATTAAAATTAAAAGGCAGGTGCCATTTATAATGACACATGCATTCTTATTTTGCTCATACGGGAGAGTGACGTATTTGATCTGGCCTGCTTCCCCACGTCACTGAGTATGGCTGTGTAGACTGTTCTCGCGAATCCTGAACTCCGTGTTTCCTCCTTCATTTATCAGGCATGAAAACCTTTTTATTTGCTGACCACACCTTCCTGGGCCCTTCATTCTCTCACCAGACAAAGGCTTTGCCTCAAACTGTTCTTGATAAGGTCCTGTCATTCCTTACAAATTGCTTCTCCCCTTCGATATGGTGAAGACACATACCGGGAATCCAGGTCAAACTCAAGTGTCCTCCAACAGTCTTATGTTCCCTAGGTAGTTAATAAATACCCAGGTAGTTAATAAAGTCTAAGCTGCAGCATTAGGAGGCACGGTCTGCAAGGCTGATCCTAAAGACCAAATTAAACAAAAGCAGTGAGATCCCAGCAAATAGCCAGGCGATGGGAGACCAATACCCCAATCATTTCCCCCAAATTTCCATCATTCACGAACCACCTGCCCGAGGTCGCACATATGTGGTCCTCATTTAGAACCTGACTTATGCTCACACCACCTGCTTCTTATTGTACTAACCAATCACTCTTATGACCTATTCCAGTGCTACCAAATGGCATGCCTTTGTCAAATAAAGAAAAATAAAAGAAAAATCTCACTTCTTCCAAACAATTCACTGGTTTTATTCATGTAAACATTTAAAAAAATTAAAAGGGGACTCTTCCAATACTATCAAACAACAACAACAACAACAACAACAACAACAACAACAACAATGGAATCATACATAGAAGGTAATTATATAAATAAAAGCGACCCCATCAAAACAATGCCAGTGAATTCTAGCTCACTCCCATGGCCAGGCTGAGCCCCAACTCTCCCTTTATTACCAAGAAGACGGTAAAATTTCATTAAAGGTAAACTATCATCCAACTGAAAGTTCCTCTTAGGGTAATCAGGGGGCTCGTAAGAAAGATGAAAGGCTGATCATTTCCTTGTTTTGTGAGTCTGGATTATTTTAATCCTTTCTTTCAGTGCCTAAACTTGTTGCAATGACCCCTGCTAAACTCACAGTGCATATCACACACACCATCTTGCTCAGGGGACTATGAACCTCAGGGCCAGACACATGTGCAGATTCTATTACTGAGGAGTGGAGCCTCGGTTTCCCCATATTAAAGTAGGAATAAAAAATAGTCTTCATGGAAGATGATTATAAATCATATGTATGCGACATCCAGCTTGCCGCCCAGCACCCCACAGGAGCCTAATAGTCGGTAGCTATTATCCTTCCAATTTTCCTATATTGAAATATTGCAAAGTGAAGCCTAGGAAAGAACAGAAAGAAAGTTGGTGAGATGCATTCAAAATACAGAGTTAGTGAATCTTTTTACTCTGTGATCTGTGGCAGATGGCTAAACTCTCTGCATCTCCAATGTCATGTACATGAGACAGTATAAAGGTGCTCAATTTAATAACGAATAACTACATGCTTATACAATAGGATGGTTATAAAGTCACCCAGCACATAGTAGGTGCCAAGGGCACATGACTTAGTTTTCTATCTGCAGTAGAATGGGTTACAAACATAAAAATCCAGGTTCACAAAGCAAATATATTTTCCAATCCTATTTTACAAATTCCTTCAAAAAGATTTCTGGGTGTAGGAGATGATCTGCTAATCTTATTTTAAGTACTGAGGTTTGTTAGCACATTCAAAATGGATTCCCTTTTTTATTTAGAATTATAGACCCTGCCTTGTGGGCAATTTCCAAGGTAAACATAATAATAGCACAAGTTAAGTTTAGAAACTGGCCAGCAGAGGGAACAGATGTTACCAGAACAGGTAGATAAGGACTTCACAGAGTGTTTGTCGCAGCACCTAAGACTAAGAATAAAAGAGACATGGAGAAGTTTCTATCATTTGACAAAAGCACTTGGGGCAGTCCCCTGCAGGGTCCGCCCTCCATGCCCTACCACGGGAAAGGAAAGAAATTTGGGGGAAGCGAGTCCTGCTGTTCTTCATAGAAAGAATATATCGAACACATATATAGAACACATATTGCCTTCAATTCTTCTGTATTTATTGTATACTATGCAGTGCAACCACTCTTACAGAAAGAAATCCAAGTGTAATCACGGCACTCACTGTTTTCACACTCATTTTCACCCAAAGATTCCTGCTGGACTCCACTGTTGGCTATTTCTATGCTAGTCAGAGGTCTGCACCTGCAAAGTTCATTTAGATGTTGAAATGGATACATGTGTAGAGTTACTGACACAGAGGAAAAATGGAGAGCACGTTGCTTCCTGTGCTGGTAGCCATGGGCTACCCATCAGCCTTGCATCTAACCTGTTGTGGTAGGGTGAGAGGTCCTTAACTCCTCCCTGGAACCTGTGACTCTGTTAGGTAGCATGGCAAAGGGAACTCAGCTATAATCATGGTTTCAGACTTTGAAACAGGGAGATTATAATGGATCACATCTAATCTAATCACACAAAGCCTTGAAACTTCCTCGGGTAGTAGTTCAGAGGGAGGAGGCGGAAGGGGAGATCAGAGCATGCTGGCTTTGAAGGTGGAGGAGGCCCCAAGCCAAGAAACGTGGGCGACCTCTAGCAGCTGAATACAACCCCTGGCCAACAGCTAGCAAGTAATCGAGGACCTCGGTCCCATAATCACATAGAACTGAATTTTGCCATGACCCAGATGAACCTGGAAGCAGATTCTCCCTCAGTGCCTTCCGATAAGTTCCCAGGCCAGCTGACACCTTGATCCAGTCTTGTGAGACACGCAGCAGAGAATCCACCCAAATCTCCACCCAGGACTTCTGACCTACGAAACTGTCTTTAAGCCACCAAACTTGTCATATTTACAATGCTCGCAATAGCAATCAAATATGACTGTGTTCTCAACACTGGCCCCCAGATCAGAAAAGTTCTGTAAGCAAGTTTTACCAACCCTCTGTAAAATAAGGTATAACTAAAAATTTGATTGGTCTTTTTCCCATGTAGAGTATAATTTAGTATAAAGGAGTCAACTCTCCATTAAAGGAGACCTTACATTATCCTCTGTTTCATGAAATATTGTTAGAGCAGTAGGTGACTCTTTATTGGCAAAGATAGTGATGGTAGTTCTATTCTGCCTTTTGGTTTCCTCCCACATTTTAATAATTTTTTAATTTCATGGATCTCCAAGATCCCAAAGTCCGAGAGCCACTGCCGCACATTATGCACTTTCTTCTTTGAAGCCAGGAGTAGTGGAAGTGGTACCCAAAGAGACACAAGAAAGAGCGATGAAACATTTGGGGCATCGGGTATTGAACTGGTTCATATCTTTCTGTTTAGGAAGACAGGTGTATCTGATTCTACAAAGTAGATATATCCTCCAAACTGTGGCCTAAAGTGTTTTGGATTTTGTCTGAGACCATGTGTGTTTGTGTGTGGGGGTTTGTGTGTATTTGTGTGCAGGGGTAAATCTAGCTATAGTTCAAAGAAGGAGATATGATTGTCATGTCAACAAAATGCTATTCATTCGTTCACTCATTCACTCATTAAACACATGTTTATCGAGTACGTACTATGTGCCAGGAGTTGTATGAGATTCTGGGAATTAACGGTGAACCAAAATAAAGTCATTTCATGGAAGTTACAATTTCACGAGGAAGACAGAGATCAATGACTCACTCTCACAAATACATGTCAAATTGAAACTGCCATGAATGCTAGAAAAACAGGCAGCTCCAGCCATGAAAAGTCTCATAGTGTGGTTTCGTTTGGCCTGGTGGGGGTGTCAGAGATGACTGCCTTGAAAGATGGGTACCTTAGCAAAAAATCCAAGGGATTGGGGAGCCAACTAGGCAAAGCAGAGAAGACTAAGAGTTAGTTGCATGCAGATACAATAACCTTTATGTGAATGGAGACATATTCTGAAGATGAGAGACGGTGGGTCCGTGTTTTTAAGGGGAGTCCATCTGTGCCAAAAGAGGAAAGAGGAGAGAAGCCCTGCATGACTAGCCTGGAAATCAGGTCCTATTCTGTGTTTGTTTCAGTATAAAGATGACTCAATCTCTGGTCTTGGTTTCTTCACTTCTGAAGTGTTGGACTGGAGTTCTAGGAACTCTACACTCTCTTTTCTGGCCTCAAAATCCCCAGAGTTCTGACTCATCATTTTCAGGAAGAGACAGGATGAGCTGATACAAATCATGATAGCAACCAATAGCAACAATGAATGGATTTCACCATGTACTTACTCTGTGGCCAAGATACTGTATGAAATGTTTCCCATCAATTATCTCATTTGAACCTCATAACAACCCATGAGATATGTCTGTGTGGCAGCAATTGATATGTCTTAATGATTATCGTGAGCTCTCAGCCTCTGGACACACAGTAGGACTGCAATTCCTGATCCTCTGAAGTTTGGCAGTACTCTATTACCTACGGTGGCTATTAAGTTCTGAGCAGCACTGATGAGTGCCACGTCTTGGCTGAGCATTTGTTTTGGCACTATACCCTCCAAGAGACTTTTTCCTCTGCTAAGGTGACCGGTGATAATTTAGATGGTGGCTTCTCCATAAGTCTGGGTTCCAGAGTGTCTCTGACATGGAGCATAGCCCATGGAGTTGACGAAAACTATACCTTTGTTATTTGAAGCTATGGAACCATGGGGCTGATTGTGACTGGAGTATATCCTAGCTTACCCCATCTAGCATATAATTATATTCATCTGCTTCTTACCAATGACAAAGCCAAGGTCAGAGAGGTTGTGTAACTTTCCAACATGAAGAAAAATGGTTAAGTAGTGCAACTAGCATTTGGACTCATACAATTCTTTCATTTTAATCATGACACTGAGCTAAGTGTGAGAATGCATGACCCATTGTGCCACTTGTCATTTCTTAGAGTTGTGTGATTCTTGCCTCAAAAATGCCCCCACCAATATGGCATACATGTTCCTGCATCATAAAACAAAGGCTCTCACTAAATCTAAAACAACCATCCCAAGGCCCTTCGTGCATATTAAGAGGAAGTTGTAGAAATTTACACCTGCAGATACTTCCCTTTCCCATTTTCTAGAAAGATCCTTAGTATGCATGTAAATATCCTCTGAATTCAGAGATGAAGAGGCCTCCAGCTAGGCACAATAAAGCCAATTTAGCTTCTTAAACTGAGCACTGCTTTGTAAAATAATCCTGTAGACCTCTCCACTAAATGAGTTACAAACTAGTTGCATGGGGCTTTCATTGAATTTACTGTGAAAGCTGTAAAGGACAATTGTCTCTGAACCAGATACATCAAATACAGGCTTGCTACTGTGTAAAAGCTTGGAATGCTACACCACCTACACACACAAAGAAAATTAGCTTTTGATTGAAAGGAAGCACTATTGAAAAACCCCAGGGGAGGAAAAAGAAACAACACAAATGAATGACACCTACAGGCAAATCTAATGGTTGAGGCCATTTGGCTAAGGACTTTCTTAGTCTGAAAGGAAGAGAAAAGTACAGTTTCTGAAGATCATGAAAGATAATCGAACCAAATCAAAGGAAAAGTAGTCACTCTTGAAATTCTAAACAAGGAGAGTTTAAATACGCCACGTGGACATAAAATAAAAGTTCTCCATACTCCATTCTGAGTATTTAATGCCAGGAAAAAATGGTGACATGCATCAGCGCTTTCATTCTTCTCCTGGTTGTCATTATTCCACTTGTCCCTTTTCTCTTTTTATTTTTTTTTAACATTTTATTTTAAGTTTCTCAACCAAGACTTAGAGCTACTTCTTAGTCTTTCAAACACTGTGAGAAGGGGAATGAGCTGTGACCTCGGCCATTACTGATATTTTTCTTCAAGGTCGCGATGTAGCTACAAGGTAGAGTTATTTACGTAGGCTCAAAGCGTAGGCCCGCCGATGACTTAGAAAGTCTGGTTTATACTGGGGAGATCAGCCAGTTTACCAAGCAATCAGTTTTACTATCGTCAACAATGGGACACATTGACAAAAAATGCCTCCAGATAAGACATATCACCTATGCGGTACTGTTGACAGAGTGATGAAATTGACTCTAACTATGGAGAAACATTCAAATAGATCCTGATTCTGAAATAGTCTACAGAGAAATTGTCCAGGACTGTTCAAGAATGTCAATATTATAGAAGACTGGAAAAAAAATATGGTGGGGGAATTTTTCTAGATCAGAGGCAGAGAAGAAATAGGATAAATGCAATTTATATTCCTTAGCTGTATTCTGGATAAAAATAATAATTGTACTGTGGCTATGTAAGAAAATATCCTCTATGGCCATGCCACCCTGAACAAGCCAGATCCCATCTGATCTCGGAAGTTAAGCAGGGTCGGCCCTGGTTAGTACTTGGATGGGAGACCACCTAGGAAGACCAGGTGCTGCAGGCGTAAAAAAATTTTTAAAAAGATGGGATTGTAAGCTGACAAGGTCCTTGCAATCTGTGAGGTCAACCAAGGATCGTCTTGCCTAAAAAATAAATAAATAAATAAATAATAATAATAATAAAGAAAATATTATGTTTTTAAGAGATCTGTGGTGAGGTCTTTAAGGCATGTGGTGTTCATGGTGTCTGCAATTTCTGAATAGTGCAATATGTGTTGAGGAGAGAGATTAGAAAGGGATGGTCAATGTCACAGAAGATTAACAATGGTAAAATATAAGCGAAAGGTACATGGGTCTTCACTATATTTTAAATTTTTCTACAAGTTTGCATTAAAGGTGTTTGGAAAGAAGAGGCATCCTTTCCTCGACACGACCATTTTTATTTTTTTGACAGTAAAAACCTGTACTTTTAGCAGACTTCTATCTTTTAGTTATCCATCATGCCTCCAACTTCCTTTAGTATTAAGACTCCTTGAAGAAACACTCTCCCCTTTTCCTGCAAGCAGTTCTATGGCTATGGTGGCACTCATCCAAAACCTTGCTTCTAGGGATGTGTGAGCAACTGAGGTCTGGCCAGCACTTACCCTGAACCACTAAAATAAGGTTCTCCCTTTCATCAGGCTCCTGAGCTGGTAGGATGTGATTTTGCACCTTGTGGTAGCCATCTTGCCATTTCAAGGGAACAGCTTGCAAACACAGCCAATACGGAGGAACGTGTAATTGTGGAAGGAGGTATTCCTGGCAATGTCAGCTGAGCATCTTGATTCAGCCTTGCTCCAAACCTGCTACCTATCTAGATGTTTCAGTCACATGCGCCAAGATTTTTTTGTTCTCAAGCCAGCTCAAGGTGACCATATGTCACCACCAAAAAGATCTCTGAGTAATAGAAAGAATAAGAGAGAGTCACAGATGTGAGATGCACAAAATTATGAGATCGCTACTGATTTAACTTGTGCTGTAGTTTAACTCATTTTGTGGGCATTTTAGGAATTAATGCTTCTTCAGCTACCTCTGCATAATAAAGAATACCCTGAGAATACAAGGTAGGCTGTTAAAGGAAATTGTTGGTTCTCACATCTGCTTTTCTGAGTGAATGGGGATTTTCTTGACACTGTAGCCTGAATACACATATAGCTGCCTGCAGCTGCCATCCACACCACTTGACTTTGAATGTCTAAATTTATTATAACAGAATCAGTGTTTTTTGACAATAGACGTCTAAGCAAATGTCACAAATTCCAAGTTAAATGTACTACATTACATTAAGTACAGTTAATACTTGTTTTACCTATTGCAATATGTAATTTCACTTGTTGGGGAAAATGTATCCCACTGTTTTAAAAGTGAAAATCCATTGTTTAAAACTATCTGTGGACACTAAGAAGAAGAGAATCACATACGGTCTCTGCTACGTAAGTCTGCAGTTCTCACAAATGCTTATTTTACAGCACTTCCCCAAAATTCTCAATTTTAATAAACAGCCTTCTACCAAAATTGTCTGAGCATTAGAAGAAAAAAAAAAATCTAAACCAGTTTTGCAGCAGTGGCCAGAGAGGGTGCATCCATTTTTGCTCTTTTTGAACTGCAGCAAACAGATGTATGATTATACGAACAAATATTTACCATTCTGAGTATTCGCCATTGTTTACTACTGCATCGTTCTTGAACAATAAAAGTGTGTGTCTGCGCTCTAACCAGAGCTCCAACATAGCAGCACCAGGGGCGTGAAAGAAAGCACCCCACCCAGACCATCCCGGTGAATCAAATAGAGCTCCAAGTCACGCAGGCAAGCGCCTTCCAAAACATGTCAAGATGAAAAATGGGACTTGAAACGTTTCTTTTGCGTGTGACATGAGGGATCTATGATTCTATTCAAAAAGGACAGGGAATACGAGGCACCCTTAGTATTCACATTGAAACGCAGTCAAAGTAAGTGCCGAGCGAGGCGGAGGAGATTGCAAAGTTTTCCAGAGCGTGCAGGCGCTCCGCCCGCAGTCAACACGTGGAGCTACAATACAGGTGGACTGCACTTCGCAAGCGGCTTATTTCACACGCATGCGCGCTGAGAAAGGTTTCCTCTCCTCCAAGACGGGACAGATGAGAACTTACCTATTAGGAAGACGCTTAGGAAGAGTGCCCCAGAAGACGCTAGGATTCCTGGTGTGGCCATAGAATGACTTTCCCTTGGCCTGAAAATGGCTCGGATTAAAGTTCTGACCACTTTATAATTAAGGCACATGGGAAAGCCACGCCTGTAAATGTGAGAAGGAGAAGTGACACCTGCAGCCCTTGCCAGGTGTCTCTCTGCTCGGGATCCCCATTCGCTTGCTCTTTCGGTTGAACATAAGCACTCGATTCCCTTTTATCAAGGGACCAAACAGAGACTGGCATCGGTTTTCGACATGGTGCCCAATCTTTGCATCAGGAAGGAAATGACCAAGCATCCTCACCTGTCCTTGAAACTGCATCCCAGTGTGAGGAGTCTGCTGGAGGCTACGGAGAAAACTATTCTCGTTTACCCCAACCGTTCAGGGATCATGACTGTCCCCACATGGTGGGTGAGGGTTCCCACCTTCCAGATGAATGTAGAAGGACTGGGAGTAACCGGGGGGGATGTTTGGGATAAGATGCATTTTCAAAGGAAACACAGCACAAGTTGCCCTGTTGCCCTCACCTTCCCATCTTGCTGAGGTCGAAGTGAGGAATGTGTGGTCTGATCACACTCAGATTGCCACCTTTGCTGACCTACAGCTCCGTCTCACAAGATTGCTGTTTTGGTTCACTGAGAAAATGAATGTGATTATGCCGGGCACGATGCCCGTCACACAGTAGAAACACAAAATACAGCAGGGGGCTCTGACTTTGTTAGCTTTCCTTCTAAATGGTCCTTTATTACTTGGGATTTATTTATTTTTTTATTTTTTTTAAAGGGACCTATACTCAGGAATCCCCTAATGTTTTTTAATTATTGTTTTTATCTTTTAAAATTATGTAGCTTTCTTGTCAACCAAAATGGACTGACGATACCATCGCCTTCCTTCACAAACAAGTGCAGCCAAACTCATTAGCCTTTAACATTTTCCAATCCTATTATTTGTAGATTCACCTACTTTTCAATGAGTAAATAAAACAAGCTGGGGATGAAACATTTATTTTGGCATCACACCAACTTAATTAAACTGCAATTTCATTAGGCTGTAGCAGGCTGCTGAAAAATAATGTAATTGACCTATTAAAAGTTACTACTTCGGTTCAGTTTTCTGAACTAGGAGAAATTACACTGTGATTTAAATTGCCTAGTTACCTTGACAAAACCAGCCAGAAAGCCAGAACTAAGAGTTACAGAGAATGCAGAGAATCCAATTAGAAAGGAGACAGGTAACAAGACGCTCTCCGCAGTCACAATTACTTGCAGGAAAGCAATAAAATGTAAAATGGAAGCTAATAAAGGTCTAGTTATTTCTTCCGTTGACTAAATATCCTGCATACATAGTGGCTACTACGAGATCCGCTCCCAAAACCTAGTCGTGAGGTGGTTTAATGAGTAGACGTTTGTTCTTTGTCTGGTATCATTTCACTTGTTCCGTATCAGCCGGCCAACTGCTATAAGAACCTACCCCTTTCCCAGTCCCAGACTTCAGACCAGGTAAAGATAACTCCTGGCCCTGAGGTTGTGCCTGTGTTTCAAGCTGGCCAATCAGAGCCTGTGTACCCCTGACCACAGTGATTGATTCATCCTGGGACCAATCAGAACTACTCCCGGGCCTTCCCTGGAGTGGCAGGAGAGAAGAACTTTACTGTCCAGCGGGAATTCTGAGTGGAGAATGCCTGTATCTGCTGGGAGCCATCCGCCTTCTTGTAGGGAGTACCCACCTGAGAATGAAGTCAATTCCAAAGGGAGAGGCTGGGTGAATGAGACGGAGAGAGAGAATAAGAACAATCAAGAACAACAGCCCTTCCCATGCCCTATTTCTCCAATACTCCCTACGGGCTTGAAACCTCTGTTCTAGGTCTAGGCAATCTCAGAAATTCTGGATGAGCTCCTCAAGCTTCCTTCACTGGATGCCCTTCTCAAGATCACTCAAATCACCTCATTCATTTGTTTATTTGTACGTTTATTCATTCGGTATGTTTCACTTCCCCGGTGGATCGGACCCTTGGCTAAAAAGAGACGATACAATTAAAAACTACCCACGCATGTCCTATGTCATAAAGCTTAGAACTGACTGGTTATTAATTAAATAATCACATGCATAAATACAGAATTGCATGGTTCTATAGGCACATTTGGGGTGGAGATCTAATTTAACACAGGATTGTGTAAATCAGGAAGAGGTGACATTGATGTAGAGGTGTAAAGAATGGAACGTGGCCAAATATTGAATAGGGGAGGCAGTAGAAAAAGGCAGCAGGAGGCTAGTTAGAACGTGGTGACGAGGGGTGAAGTGACATGAGGTGAGGTTGGGTGGCAGCAGCAACTCATACAGACTCTTACAGTAAAGACGATGACTCTATTCAAAATGCAAAGAGAAGATATTAGAAAATTTCACTCTCCTTCGAAAGAGCCTCCCCTTCTCTGGTGATGGCAGTTGGCAGACTGGTTTACTAGTACATCGGTGGTGCCTCTTTAAGGATGTCCCGAAATAACTAGCCGTGTTCTGAGAGGTGGTTATTTCTGACAATAGGGCAAATGTTGATGTAAGATGCCATCATGTAAGTGTTAAAATAGGTTTTATAATCCCTGATTGGGGAGGTCCAGCATCAACAGGTTCAAGGATGTTTTATCCACCTGACTCTAGAGGCAGCATTAGGACTTTTAAGTGCCAAGGGCATTCAGGAATAGTTGAAAATTAAAAAAAAAAAAAAAAAGATATTAGTTCAAATATTTCAAGCAGCAAAGTCAAAATTAATAACTGCTAAGCTGTATTTCTCCAAAATGCAACATTATGTCAGCATCATTAATTGTTAAATTTAGGATTCATAAACATTTTATGATGTTGGAAGACAAGGTGTAAGGTATTTTTTTCTCTTATAAGAATTTCCAAGTTCATGCAATGATTGCTGAGAAATAGTGAATCATAAATTCGGTGAGTTATTAAGAGTTAATTCACTTCAATAGCAAGATTATAAACATGCTTTCAAACATAGGGTAATAAAATTGGGTTTTATATAAAATTTGGATGCATTTTAATAAAGTTTACATCGGGTTTTCTCAATCTTGATACTAGTGACATTTGGACCCAATAATTCTTTGTTGTGAGGAGGTTGTTCTGTGCCTTGTAGGATGTATAGCAGCATCCCTGGCTTCTACCTAATAGATACCAGTAGCAACACTACCTCCAGCTGTGACAACCAGAAATAGCTCCAAACATTGACAAATGTCCCCTGGGAGGGGGTCAGAGGGGAGCAAAAGTTGAAAATTACTGACTGGCTTATATGAATGCCTGAGGCAAAAGAAACTCTTGAAGTGTATCTGATTGTGTGAGATATTTAATCAATGATTGCTTCCTGGAGGGACATAACACCAAAGCTAAGAATCTGGGACACATATCCAATTTTCACAAAGTGTGAGAGTCTCCAGGAAATCCTGTCTCTAGTTCTAGGTGACCTCCATCAACACAGTTGAGAGTATCCCATTAATGAGCTAAGCAGGACACGAGGGAGGCCTCCCAGCAGCTGGGGAACCAAGAGGTCACCTGTGTATGAGAAGGCCATGTAATATTTTCATAGAGAGGAAACATGAGCAAAATGGAAAGATCGATGCCTGCCTTCTGCAAGGGAAAGGACCATCCCTAATCAGCTCTTGGCTATTATTTGTTTCAGTTCAGCAAGACGGTCAGGGCCCATGGCGGAGCTCAGAGACGACAAGGGAAGCCTTCCTCCACACGGCAGCAGTCGATGGGACTGAGCGTCAGAGCTCCGAACCAGCTGCTAGGAGCAAGATCAAGATCAAGAACCCACAAGGACTTTCATAAATAACCCCCACCCCACTGAAAAGGGAGGGCAGGGTGTTGGGTTTGCACTTAACAGCTGTCACTGAAAAGCAAAGAGATAGCACCCTGGGTAGAAAATAAATTTGAAAGCACAGACAGAATTGGCAACCTACCACAGGGGCAGCTTTTGGATCACCATTGGGTCAAGAAGCCCCAAAGAAGGAGGCTTTCTGAGGGACTGGCCTGGCACAGAGGGGCCCCACTGGACTCCGGCTCGCTCACCTGGCCCTGTGGTTTTAAATCAATTGCACATGAAGGAAGACAGAGTTAGGAGGGGAGGGAAAAGAAAAATGAGGTTGGAAACACATGTAGGGCATCCTTCTAAAATCAGATTACTTTTGACACTCTTCATCAAAAGCAAAACATATTCTTTAAAAGACTTCAGACGCTTGCCTTTGCAATGGCTACTTTGGAAGAGGAAGAGCAAAAAGCCCAAATGAGATCGATGCTCAGGGGACTCTGCCTCTGCTTACTTGAATTCTTGTTCTCTAAGAATTCAATTCCATTCGGGCATCGGGTGAGACTGGGCATGTTTGCAAGGGCAGAGGCTGTAGACAGAATGTAATGTGAGTTTGAATCTCATCTCTGGTCCTGGATCAGCTGTGTGAGGCTGGAGAACTTACCAAACTTCCCTTAGCTTCAGCTGGTCTCATTGCTGGAATGGTGATGAGAGAATAATCCTGCCTTGCAGGTCTTCATTTGGGTTTGCTTTATATGTTCCACCAAAGTGCTTTAACAAAGAGTGGTCTCCGACAAGGTCCTTATTATTCACCCTTCCTGTGACGTTTCTGGTTTGGCAGTACTGAGAGAACATGTATTTATGTCTTTTTCCTTATTTGTATGTTTATGAATGGAACCATAAGGGATTGTGTCTTAGGGAGCTTTTAGTCTCGTGTTAGTTATTATTGTGGCTTTGCACACCAGTGAAGCTTTATGATCAACTATTCATTGGCCACATAATTAGGAAGTAGCATCCTTCTCCAGATAATTGGTATATCCTTATTATGACACAAAATTACCTGGAAGTAGTTATCAACAAACTGAGGCCAATAAAAGTTGTGATGGAAAACGTAAAACCACATAATTCCTTAACAGGTGGACACATTCATGGACCTAAATCAGAATGCATGCTTTAAGTAGGACCAACGGTAAAGCGTTTGGCATAAAATATTAAAAGATATTGAGCTAAAACTAAAGTAGAAAAAAATAGACATTTCAGTAGCCTCATTTTGAGCAAAGATTTCTTTTAGTAACTAGGAAATATATTTTAAAACTATATTATATTGAATAAACATTTTGTGTTGTCTATTTGGTTCTGATCCTAATAAAAGCTGGGAGAATGAACTTGAAATAAAAAAAATTTGCCCCTTCTGTTTCTCTTTCTCTCCTCCTTCTCTCTCTGTCTCTTACCTTCTCTCTCTTCCTTGCTCTTTCTTCTCCCTACCTCTGTTCTCTCTGTTCTCGTCCCCCCAACACACACGCGCGAGCGCGCGCACACACACACACACACACACACACACACACACACACACACGTATCCCACAGCAGACATTATTCTACTCAGAGCATTGTGTGAGGTTCAGGATGCAATGTTTGTGCTGAATAAAATGCAAACCATAGCTTCACTTTTACCATGGATCTTGATTTATTCCTCCTAAACACCCTCAGTGCTCCATTAACTACCCAGCTGAGGACAGAGAGAAGAGAACATAATTCATCCATATGCTAATGAATCAACAAATACTTTCTACCTACTGGTGTATTTCGAAGATGTTACTCTGCTAACTTCCCCCTACCTGCTCTTAGACTCCTAAACCATCGTCCATGTCAAGCCAGGATTCTTGTTTCCCTGAGAAAGTGTTTTGCAATGACTTTCAGAAGCTTTCTTAGGTCCTCATATCACTACATAAAGATTATGTTGTTTAATATTTACCACTGGTCAGAATGTAGATAAATGCTTGGTTCACCTGTTTGTCTCCAAAAGATTCTGGAGGAATAAGGACAGCACCACATTTCCGGTTACAGCACAGAGACGGAATTTAACAAATGGCTCGTAAATGAAATTATCACTCTTGAGTGACATCCTTTATGCTGAAACCTGCCCTTCATTAGCAGTTACCTAGTCTAAGTTACTTAAGCTCTCTAAGCTCCGATTTCTCATTCGTAACATGTGGATGATGATATGATTCCTGCCCTGCTCTCTGCTTCCCCTTTTCTTTTGGGCACATGGGAGGGTTCCAGGAGGGCAAAGCAGGTGACTAGTTCTGCCCAATGGGATTCGGTGGAAGTAAACCTTGTCCCTTGTTGGCAAGAGCAGTTCATCGCCGGCGTGAGCCTTCTAGGCCAGCTTCCCCTGGGGCGGTATGGAGACACTGATCAATACAGAGTTTCCTTAAGGATAAAGGCACCGGGGACACGGAGCCCACGTGGGGAGGGCAGCCTCCCTGGAGAGTGCCTCAGACCCGCAATAGACTCCATGAGCAAGACTGTCAGGGTTGTTTGTTACCACGGCATAACGTAGTCCTCCCTGACTGATACAAACCAGAGAGCTGGAAGGAAGATGGAAGGAAAAAATACATGTAAAGCCCTTGGTGCTGGGCCTAGTACTTACATTTCACAATCTATTATTGCCAAATATTAAGACCAAAATCTAAATCTTTGCTTTTAGGAAGAACTCAATTAATATTACTCGAGATGAAAATATTCATCGATCCATCAGTATCATTTCAGGCATCACTAATTGCTGTAACAGATGTCCCCTCACATTACAGCAGCTACTACAGTCAAAGCAGGAAAGGGTGGGAGTGATCTTGAACCATACAGTCACTCGGGGACCCAGGAAACCCACTCTTTTCAACAGTCAACTCCCAAGGTCAAGTGGGTGTCACTCAGAGGATGGGGGGAGGGAAAGGTATGGAAGACCCCAGAAGGGGCCTGCACGGGCGAGTCCTGGGAGTGACACGTGTCACTTCTTCTCACATTTCACTGGATGGAACTCAGCACATGTCACTGCTTAGGAAAAGGTGGGCTGGAAATGTGTCCCTAGATGGGTGGCTTTCCCTCAGTTATTTGACTTTGCTGTGAAGGAAGAGCACAGACTATTAGCAGATAGCCAGCCACTTCGCCGTAGTATCTTTTAATATTTTTAGAAAGCAATTTTCCGACAGCTGTGAAATCGTTGCCTTGGCTTAACACCCACTCCCCTCACATTGCGGGAATGTCCTTTTATCTCGTGTAAACCCCCAGAGTTGCAGTAAAAAAAATTACTGCCTTATGTATTTAGTAGAGGAAAATATCTTTCGACATAGGTTGAGTTCAGTGCCTCTCCCTGTCAACAAAAATAGGAGCGATTCCCGTTAGCTGGTACTTCCTCCCAATTTCGGTTCTAACGTCGTTCTAAATAAAGTTCTCTTTCGTGTTCCTTAAAAAAAAAAAAAAACTTAGGCATCAAAATAAGAGAGAAAACTACATTTAAATTGGAAGAAAATATGGATACACAAGGACCAAATAACACATAAATGCTTAATAAAGCCCATAATGGCTTTTAACACTAGCATGTAACATCTTTATCAGAGTTATAACATGGTATAGAGAAAATGACTCACAGAAATAAAATTAAGCTGCATCTTTCTAAAGGCAGATTTTTAAAAATGGGTCAAAATCTGACCTGATCATCTTAGAAGAAGCTGTGGATCCCAGTGCATGTCTCAAAGTGACTATGTATGGGATTCCTGTTGCTGATTCTCAAAAGAAGATATAGACAGAAAACATTGCCAAACCAAGATCTACCCCTTGAGACAGATGGACACCTTTATCATACATCACAGTATTCACTCTTCTGCTCTGAAACTCGACAGTGAGCTGGCACGGGTGACAAAATGCTAAAAAATCAGAGAATGACCACCATGTTCACCTGGGCAGAGCCAGAGTGACAGGTACAGCTGAAGTGAACAGTGTGCTTTATCTCAGTGAAGGGTTACCTCGGCCTTATGCTGGAGGTGCTAAAGGCAACCTCACTTTACAGGTGAGAACACTGTGTCTGAGAGAAGTTCAGTGACGTGTCCATGAGCCCACAGATAATACGTGGCAGGGCCAAAATTGAAACTAAATATTCCTGAGTATGTCGCTCACACATTAGCCTCCCCGAGCTTTCCTCTGACTGCTGAAGAGTTAAAATTCTCCAAAGGGAAAGGAGATTCACAGACAGACAAGAGAGTGGAATTGGCCGGCTGACAATTATGCCGGCTGTCTCGACACCAATGGAAGGTATCATTTAGAAACAAGCTAACTGAGTAAGTGAGAGGGGCAGACTCTGGAGGAAGGCAAAATGTACCTTCATCCATTCCTCTGACTGTCCTTCCCGTCCATATCGGTGAAAAGAAGACAGTGGCAGGACTGTCCCTGAGATGCCAGTGGGTGTCACTGCCTCCCCGCCATGCTCAGAAGGGAATCTGCAGCAAACAGCAGCCTACGACACACCAGGCTCCCAGCTCTCTCCATCCCTTCTCCACGAAACTGTGCCTTTCTGAGGCGTCTCGTCCCCCTGCCTGTCGCAGGGCAGGCAATCTACCCGCACCAGCGATCACGGCCATCGGTAATGTTGCCCAGGGTTCTGTAGCTCTCTAAACAGAA
>NW_011888821.1:588286-591023 GCF_000151845.1 Pteropus vampyrus | reverse complement strand
TACATATGTATTCTTAGGATAGTTTCTGTAAGATAAATCCCTAATAAAAGTTGATATCCTTCTTATTTTCATGTGTACAGTTTTGATTTTATAAATAGATTTTTTTAAATTCCCATCCTTTAACATTTTAAGAGTACCACACGCTCATTAAAGAAAATGTGCAAAATATATGATTCAACAACTTGGGGTGTCATGGGCTTATTTTGTATCCCTTAGAGCAAATTACAGATTAGCTGCTTAAAAATATTCATTATAAAATCAAATATTGCTACAAAGTAGTTAAATCAGTGTGATGTTAAGTGCCCACTATGTGAAGTGATACAACATTTTGAAAGAATGAGACTTTTATGGACGAACAAATAAAGAGGCTAGGACACTGCTAAGTATGCATTCAAAGAAAAATACATATTGTATTATTCCCTTTATATTTGAGTGCAACTGTATACTTGTACGTGGCAACGTAAAGCTATAAAAACTGAGGCGAGCTATCACCAAATCGTTAACAGGGGTAAGGAGTAGCCTTGTGCTAGCTGTATAAAAAAATAATGATCGTAATCATAATAAAGGTAATTAAACTTTACCAAGAGTTGTGAAAATTGAAAAAAGAAAAATCATCCTCCATCAGACCACCCGTGATAATGACTCATGTTTTTGATGGAACTTTTTAAATAAATTCATTCAAAGAATATTTATTGAATGTCTGCAACGGGCCCAGCACTCCCTAGGTGTGTTCTTCTTTCATCTGTGTAATAAATATCCCCTGACAAACGCTTTCCCCCTATTTGATCAGTTTAATGGAGCATGCCTCCAGGAGGCTCAGGAGAACCCCAAGATTCTCCATAATGAGCGAATTATTGGTAAGGATTCCTAGAGAATTGGCAGGCAATGGGTCGTCGATTTTCTCTTTCGCAACCTCCCCTCCCTTCTCCGCCACCCCATCACACATACCCGCTGCCTCTTATTTCATCAGAGCAGAAAGACTCAAGGCAGGAAAGAGAATGCATCTGAAACACCCACCATATAAAAATCACTCAGAGCACTGGGTCTCTGCCATAGATCACGGTCACCTGATATCGATTCCTGATAGGAGTGGCCTCCCGGGGGCAGCAAGCTCCACATCTCTGGAACGCGCTCCCTGCCCACTCTGGCTCCCCCCGTCCTGCTTGGATGCCCCAGGCTCTCTGAGCAGCCTTCACATTGGTACGAGGAAGAGCCTCTGGCAATTTCCATAGAGGCCTTGAGGGAATAGACCCCTTTTGTTTATAGTTATCAAAACAAATTATGCGCTACATGCCTGAGATGATGTTGACGCCAAGATGTCCTCCCTGGGGTCCTGCAAACTCACAAATGTGAATTCCAGTCTTTTGTAGCATAAAGGCCAATCGAAAGTGCAGGATGATCTGAATAGAGCCTGCTCCTTAATGGTTCCAGGGGGAGTCTGTATTCACAGTACAATACCGTTGTTTTGAAAACCGGGTGCTCAGTGCCCCTGATTAATGAGCTGTAACCGTCATTCAATCGATGGCCCTGGTAGATTGGCATCGCACTGTCCCCAAACTCTTCCTTCTCCTCGTCCCACCCGGAACCAAAGCGACCATCAAGGAGGGTCGTTCGAAGCTAATTGAGTCTTTAAAAGTAAAATAGTTATAATAATCGAGGGAAAAAAAAATATTAGCTATTGCTGCACTTAAACAAATGCCACATGGCACATAAATTCTGCCATCTGCTATAACTTTTCCTCAGTAGGAAGTTGGCAGATATTGCATAATCATCTACATATGACTGATAATTTTTAGCCAAGTCTAAATAAAAAGGTGCTTTGTCTTCAAGTGCTGTTTTAAGAAGCTAGGGATATATAAGATCAACAATAAAGCATGCTCTTGATGTTTATTTTCCCCATTAAATACATATATAAATCATATTTCATATGTATTATGTATGTGTGTGTGTATATATATATATTTTTTTTCCCACAGTGAACTCGTTATACTTTTTGAGCTTCATTAGAGTGAAAACTGAATCAAAAATTCTATACATTTCCCAGAAAATGCTCTACATTTCGATGTTTTGTATAGAAAACACTTCACTTTATCTGTTTCGATACGTTCTGGGAGAGGCCTGGAGTACAAAGCTTTGCTTATGCAGAGTGCACTGAAAGGTAAAGCAATAAAAACACTTATTTTCAGAAGGAAAGTGTATTTTACAGTGAACGGGGTGCAATGCGCAGTGGGGATAATTTGTACAAACTGGAAAAATAAATCCATGGTCAATGAAATCGTGTCCTTGTAGAACACTTGAAGTTTCCTAATATATAACAGAATTAGTGTAGTCAGATTTCACTGAAGCACTCGGCTCTGCGGTCCATTATTTAAACAGCTCTGTCAGTCATGAAAGAATACTTCAAGCACATGACAACAAAATGCTATCAATACCGAAGGTCGTCCTCTAAATCAGAAGAGAATGCGAGAGTTTCCTAACGACTCCTTCTCAAACAAATTACCGGCAGGCCGAACCAAAATGAATTTTATTATTGAGGACAAGTGAACTGTACAGTACTTATAGCAAACACATTAGAGGATTAAAATTGATTGAAGGAGATTGGATTTGAAAAGATATAAATAGGAGAGACATGAAAAACCTGATCCAAGCGAATCTATCAGAACCGCGTGGCATTCGGCCGCCGGCCAGTCACTTTCGGAAGGGTTGCTTCAGTTTTCTTTAAAGAAGGACGTGAAAA
>NW_011888821.1:563181-587621 GCF_000151845.1 Pteropus vampyrus | reverse complement strand
ATTGGTAAGGATTCCTAGAGAATTGGCAGGCAATGGGTCGTCGATTTTCTCTTTCGCAACCTCCCCTCCCTTCTCCGCCACCCCATCACACATACCCGCTGCCTCTTATTTCATCAGAGCAGAAAGACTCAAGGCAGGAAAGAGAATGCATCTGAAACACCCACCATATAAAAATCACTCAGAGCACTGGGTCTCTGCCATAGATCACGGTCACCTGATATCGATTCCTGATAGGAGTGGCCTCCCGGGGGCAGCAAGCTCCACATCTCTGGAACGCGCTCCCTGCCCACTCTGGCTCCCCCCGTCCTGCTTGGATGCCCCAGGCTCTCTGAGCAGCCTTCACATTGGTACGAGGAAGAGCCTCTGGCAATTTCCATAGAGGCCTTGAGGGAATAGACCCCTTTTGTTTATAGTTATCAAAACAAATTATGCGCTACATGCCTGAGATGATGTTGACGCCAAGATGTCCTCCCTGGGGTCCTGCAAACTCACAAATGTGAATTCCAGTCTTTTGTAGCATAAAGGCCAATCGAAAGTGCAGGATGATCTGAATAGAGCCTGCTCCTTAATGGTTCCAGGGGGAGTCTGTATTCACAGTACAATACCGTTGTTTTGAAAACCGGGTGCTCAGTGCCCCTGATTAATGAGCTGTAACCGTCATTCAATCGATGGCCCTGGTAGATTGGCATCGCACTGTCCCCAAACTCTTCCTTCTCCTCGTCCCACCCGGAACCAAAGCGACCATCAAGGAGGGTCGTTCGAAGCTAATTGAGTCTTTAAAAGTAAAATAGTTATAATAATCGAGGGAAAAAAAAATATTAGCTATTGCTGCACTTAAACAAATGCCACATGGCACATAAATTCTGCCATCTGCTATAACTTTTCCTCAGTAGGAAGTTGGCAGATATTGCATAATCATCTACATATGACTGATAATTTTTAGCCAAGTCTAAATAAAAAGGTGCTTTGTCTTCAAGTGCTGTTTTAAGAAGCTAGGGATATATAAGATCAACAATAAAGCATGCTCTTGATGTTTATTTTCCCCATTAAATACATATATAAATCATATTTCATATGTATTATGTATGTGTGTGTGTATATATATATATTTTTTTTCCCACAGTGAACTCGTTATACTTTTTGAGCTTCATTAGAGTGAAAACTGAATCAAAAATTCTATACATTTCCCAGAAAATGCTCTACATTTCGATGTTTTGTATAGAAAACACTTCACTTTATCTGTTTCGATACGTTCTGGGAGAGGCCTGGAGTACAAAGCTTTGCTTATGCAGAGTGCACTGAAAGGTAAAGCAATAAAAACACTTATTTTCAGAAGGAAAGTGTATTTTACAGTGAACGGGGTGCAATGCGCAGTGGGGATAATTTGTACAAACTGGAAAAATAAATCCATGGTCAATGAAATCGTGTCCTTGTAGAACACTTGAAGTTTCCTAATATATAACAGAATTAGTGTAGTCAGATTTCACTGAAGCACTCGGCTCTGCGGTCCATTATTTAAACAGCTCTGTCAGTCATGAAAGAATACTTCAAGCACATGACAACAAAATGCTATCAATACCGAAGGTCGTCCTCTAAATCAGAAGAGAATGCGAGAGTTTCCTAACGACTCCTTCTCAAACAAATTACCGGCAGGCCGAACCAAAATGAATTTTATTATTGAGGACAAGTGAACTGTACAGTACTTATAGCAAACACATTAGAGGATTAAAATTGATTGAAGGAGATTGGATTTGAAAAGATATAAATAGGAGAGACATGAAAAACCTGATCCAAGCGAATCTATCAGAACCGCGTGGCATTCGGCCGCCGGCCAGTCACTTTCGGAAGGGTTGCTTCAGTTTTCTTTAAAGAAGGACGTGAAAAATACTGGATTCTGGATGGGGGGTGGCGGGGGGTAAGCTATGACGGTGCAGAGGTGCTGTGGATACTGGATGGGCCCCCGAAGAAAACACAAAGCGTGGACACATACAGTTGGCAGTCCCTGTGACAAAAATGAGACCATTCTCTGTGGTGACTATTTGACCCGATTGTAACTTACTCCCCCACCAAAAAAAAGTTCAGATTAACTTCACCTCAGAGGTCTCTCTAGGACTCTTCAAGCCATTCAAGGATAACCGAGGAAAACTCCAATCACTTCGGCACTGATCGGCCACAGATCATTCAAATAATTGAAGAGAACTTTAACCTCTCCCTCTATGGCAAGCACTCTTCCATACGCTCCACATAAAGCAACTGACTGAAACTTCACGGCAGCTCTAGGAGGTGGGCACTCTTGGTATTCCCATTTTATAGCAGAGGACACTCAGGTCAGAGAAGGAAAAATCATTATCCCCAATACACATGGCTATTTAGAGGCAAGACAGTGGTCGCCATTGGGCTGCTGGCACCAGAATCTGTGTTCTTCATTATAATACTCTCTAAGAGTTATAAACCCACCAGTAATCAAATCTTTTGCTCATGGGGCTCCTGGGATGGAACAAGAAGTTGAGAAATGATTTCTGGTATATTGAGATATATGTTTAATCCATGGTTCTGTTCTGAGACTCTGAACAGGATATATGGCATCAGCCTCCAAAGTGGCCCCAGTGACCTCCCCTGCCGACTCCTGGTATCCATGTTCTCATACTGAGTCCTCCCACATTGTACCAGGGTTGGTGATCTGTGTAGCAGAATATGGCAGAACTGATAATATGTCACTCTGAGATTACAAGATAAAGGACTGTGGCTTCCATCCTAGGATGTCTCTCTTTCTCTCTCTCTCTCCACTCGCTTTGGGAAAAGCTAGCTGCCAAGTCACCAGGACACACTGGCAGTCCTGTGGAGAGGCCCATGTGGTGAGGAACTGAGGCCTGCCAACGTCCACACGGGTGAGCGGGGAGGTGGAGCCTCCAGCCTGCATTTCACTGCTACCTCCCTGGCAGCTCATCAACCTCAAGGGGCCCCAGCTAAACCGTCCCCACATTCCTGACCCTCGGAAATGATACGACATAATAAGTGTTGTTTCAGGTACTCATCTTGGGAGTAACTTGTTACACAGTGTTGGGTAACTAATACATGTTGTTATCTGCCAAGCTGAGCTTTCGAAGACTTTAAACAATGGGGTTTGTTCATAAAGCCCTCAATGCTTAATTCATTCCTTTCTACAGAACGACTCAGTAAGGTGTCCTAACCTAAATTCCACTCCCGATAGAGAGAGGTAGTGTAGTGTGTAAATACGCATTCATCCATTAAGTATTTTTGAACATCTACTGGGTGCCAGGCACTGTTACAGTGCTGGAATGTGACACTAAGAGAAACAAGGTCCCCTTCCTTGTATTCTAGTAGACAGAGACTGAAAACAAATAGGTAGATAAATAAGGAAAAACTAAAGAGATAGTGATACGTACTGTGAAAATAAGACAGAGCAATGATATAAGGGATGAGGCTGTTTTTCTGGATAGAATAGTCAAGAAAGGCCCCTCTGAGGAGGAATATTTGAGAAGAGGCCTGAAGGATGAGAATGGCCAGCCAAGAAGAGATCTGAGAGAAAAAGATCAAGTAAACTTGGGCTAATCAGTAGTTATAAATGCCTCCTCACCCCTGAACCTCATGTTCCCCAATCGAATGTGTGAGACAAAAATAATTTGCCTCCCAGGATAGAGAGAATGGAGTAAGATTCTATATATAAAAGAAACCTGTGAATTGAGAGGACAGTGCCCAGTGTTCCCTGTTTAAAAACAGCATGATGGCTTTGGTCCAGCTTCGAAATCACGAAGACTGGGGCAACGATAACCCCAAACTGAAGGCAATGCAGGGAAATTTGGACAGCCTGCCGATTTATTAAATATCCATCTCAAGGGAAACTAACTGAGTTATGAAACAATCTGACCATTAATTTCAATGATTTGACTGTGTAATATAATGTTTCAATCCTAGAACACAATTTAAACCAGGACAGGTAGTCATTACTTAACTTAGAATCCGCAAATTCATCTCCAACATGTCAATTTTTTTGTAGTCTATGCTCAAAAGACTTGCCAAAAATGATATGGGGAAAATATTTCAAAGTCCATGAAATCCAGCATCTTGATATCAAATAGTGCCTCGACTGCTACTGTAGATAAAAATGGTGATAGAAATTTTTTATTAAAACAGTAAGCAAAAGGTAAGCATACTTGTCAAACGCAGACCCTGCTTCCCATAGAGATGAGGGAATCGGGAATAGTAAAGGTGACAAATGGTATGAAATGCTGATTTGCCCTGTGGTGAAGGGGGTGGTGGAGAGGATGAGAAAATGCCTTTTAAAGATAATGCAAGAAACAAAATAAACTATTTTGACTAATAAATGTTTCGACTAATACTCAAAAAATAAGCAGCCCATGGCCTGAAACTAAAAATTCATTGTGCATTAATGGAGAAAGCCTCTGCCAATTGAGAGAGACAACATTTCAATCCAGGGACAAATGAGGAGGAAAATTGAGAGGAAAAAATCATCAAATTAGGTGGATGTCAGTATGTCTAGCCACAAAATTACACAGATGGGGATGATAAGAATGTGACGACACATCCTAAGAGCATTGCTTCTGGTATGATCACCTTTGGAACTGAGATGTGGTCAGATGTCACTGTTTCAAAGAGACCCTCATTGCTGTTCACTTGCTTCTTCCTCAGGGCAAAAGGGGAGACAGTGTTTTCTTGATTGCTTGCATCTAGGCACAGCCACATGTCTTGCTCTGGCTAACGAAATGTGAACAGAGGTGACACATGTCACTTTGGGGTAGAGGCATTAAGAACCAGTGTGCAATTAACCTTGTTCTTTCTCTGTTCCAGTAATTGCGGCAGAATAGAAGTGGAGCCTGTGACCCTGAGTGAGGGACAAATCCAGCAGCACACCCAAGGGGCCCACAAGGACATAGGGAAGGCTGAGAAATACGTGTTGGTTCTTCTAAGCCATGGAGATTGGGGTTTGTTTGTTGGTGAAGCATAGCCTGTCTTATCCTGACTGATACCCTCAACTAGCTACTCATACTTCTAGCTCCCTTTTTCACAAAGTGAGGCTTACAGCAAAAGTCAAGGAGGAAGCTGACATTTTGGTGGCTCTGGCTATTTGTATTGCCTTCTGTATAACGAGCAGTTTTCTGCTATCACCTTCTCTGCTGCATATACTTTTTGATTTTCAAAAGTAGGTGCTTAGTTTGCATGGTCTTCACCTCTGTGAATGGGGAATATCTTGCATAGTTTCATTAAAAACAAAGAGACTACACTGCGTTGGATACGTATATGATGCTTTGACGAAGACACTATGGCGTTTCGGTACCATTGCATTCACTCATTCACAATGAAGGTGTGGAGTTAGGTGTGGTTCTTACCCTCCCGAGTTTACAATCTTCTGAGGAAGATGGAAAATTAAAGAGACTGGAACGATAAGCACTGAATGCTATCGGAAGGCACAGAAGGAATTTGGAGCTTAAGATTGTGGGGTGGGGTGGCTAAAGATAGCTTCCTGAAAGAAATCAAAGACAGAATGGACAAGGCAAAGGAGAGGGGAAAGAATGCTCCAGGCAGGGATGAGAGAGAGCAAGGCCTTGAGAAGAAATAAGTGATGTTGAGTGTGGCTGCATTGTGGGAGGAATGGAGAGTGACTGACCAGGAAGAAAGCACGCGGCAGCTCCCAAGAGGCCCTGGAACCACATTAAACATGTTGGATTTCATCTGAAGGGTGTTGCAAAGCTCTTGGAGGTGGGGTAACATAGTTAGGTTTGTTTCTTAAAGAGCATTTTAGCTCCACCGTGAGAAGGACTTGGAAGAGATAAATATAAAAAATGAAGAATGCTAGTTATCAGGACATCACAGCAAAAGATGATGGGAGCCTGGATGAAAGGTGGTGGACCCAGAGATAGAACACAGAAGAAGGGAGAAGAATAAAGAGTTGAGATGTATTTTAAAGACCAACTTGGAGAAGAGTGATTTAACTTTGTTCCTGCCTACACCGGGGTTGCGTTTGCTGTGACGGAAATAATTGTAGATTCTTCACCGTATGTTAAAATCATTTCACTGGAGTTCCTTCATATACATATAGGACCCCAGTCACATTGAAACATACGACTGGGTTCTTTATTAGGGCAATGATTCCATTTAGGATTGTGTTCATTCCCAAAAGACGGCATTATTTACAAGTCCTGCATTTGTAAGAAGCACTATGCATAGAAAGAAGCGCTATCTATAGAAAGAACTATGATGTGACCTTTTTAAAATTGAGGTATAATTGGCAAAGAACATTATATTAGTTTCAGGTGTACAACATGATTATTCAATATTTACATACATATATGTATATATATACATACACATATAGTGAAATGATCATCACCACAATGAATTTAGTTAACATCATCGTAGTTACAGAATTTTGTTTTCCTTCGACGAGACCTTTTAAGATTTACTCTCCTAGCAACTTTCAAATATCCAACACAGCCTTATGAACTATAGCCACCATGCTCCATATTATATCCCCATAACTTATTTTATAACTGGAAGGTTGTACCTTTTGACTCCCTTCACCCATCTGGTCCACCCCCTACCCACAACGGGATGCTGACATTGTCTAGAAAAGTGTCACGGTGCAATGCACTGGGCAGAATTAACTCAGAAAGCCAGTCACAAAAGAGAAGAACACAACGACTTTGTGACGGTCAGCTCTGCAGAAGGTGCTGTGCCAGGGTCCGAGGAAACAGCACTGGATCGGTAGGTACAGTCCATGCCCTTGTGGAGCCTTTGATCTATCTAATTATGCAGATGACGTCAAACCCATGATCAAAACTGTGGTGAGCTTCATGGAAGATACATCACACAGAGGACTGTCCCTAAGTGGTGGTTACAGGGGCTCTGCCCAACACAACAGCCACGGCCACAAAAGAAAAGAGTCACGGCCTGCATACGTGTCTGCAGACTCAATCTGTAGTGACTTTCTCAATTAGAAAGTGGGCACGGGGGAAAGCAACTTGTGTAGAATATGAAACTCTAAGGAGTTTCTAAGGGCATTTCATAAGTGGCTGTTTCACACGGTTCCAAGGAAGGAGTTCCAGATTCATGGCTGCTTTCTCACTTGTCAACGGAAAGTATTTATTAGAGCATGCAGGCTGTTTAGAAACTTGCACAACCACTTATAACCGATTAGTGAAACATCCAATTACACGCCTGGCCTCTTCATTTACTTCCAAACCAAATGCTTGGAGATCTAGGCTGCATTAACCTTGCCACACCTACCTCTGCTGTACCCTAGGTGGAAGGAACAGCACAACTATTTTGATTAATAGAGATAACAGTTTATGACGTTCATTAAATAATCAAGAGTGGTAAATGATTTATTGGTACTAACGTCACACCCATTTGACAGATAAGGCAATCAAGTCTTAAAGCAGTTAATTTACTCACCCAAGTTCAAAGAACTAGTGCCCAGGTCATCTGCTTCCAGAGCCACAATCTTTTGACTATATTTTTACACATCCCTCAATTACCATGAACAGGAATTTCTTTATTCCTGTAGCCAACAGCAGTCTGGAAACCAGTTATGATGGAAATTAATACTATCCCACTGAAAACTCAATGCCTCACAGCGAACTCTACAAATATTACTCTTATCCAATATATCTCTACGGTTGATATAAATACGATTTGCTTTTGCTTGACTTAACCTGACCGGAGTGATGAAAACTCATTACCCTCTACTCTCGTGGAAGGGTTCACCAGAATCCAACTTCTGTACTTCTCTGTGGCTGTGAGATTAGCAATTGGAACACCGACTCTTATACATCAGCATAAGAGTCTACACTAATCACTTATGAAACCATATCATGTTCCCGAGAATTAAATTATTTAAAAATTCACCCTGGTGTCATTAGCATTCAGTCTTCCAGGACCTTGCAAAAAAAAAAAGGAGGAGGAAAGAAAAAAAAAACAGAAAAAGAAGAGAAAGAAAAAGAATAGAATAGCAGAAACAGATTCTACAACTGCAGTAAATTTTCCTTCTAAAATTGGTTTGTGCTACATGACAACCCCTCGTCCTTCTGAAATCGTACATCTTCCTTTACACTATGTTCATATGCGAAACAGCATTAAGACCGCATCCATAAGTCAGCCTGATGGACTAGAGACAGGGAGGGCACTTGGAAACTGTTACAGCCTATTGGATAAATACATATTTGGTACACATTCTAATTTGGAAAAACATGTTATTTACTTACTAGACTGTAACAGCTCTGCTGAACTGTTATAGACTACCAGGTAAATATGTATTTTGGAATGCATGCATGCTAATTCTGAAAACATGGGTCATTTGCCCAGCGGAATGTAACACTGTGGTCTGCCATGGACAGCCTCTGCCCCATGAATCGTGACCCTGGGGGACCACTGGGACAGTTCCCACTCATTTGCTTGGGCATGAATGTTCATTTTAAGGAGTGAAGTCTTCCAAACAGCAACCAATTTTTCTTTTTGTTGGAAATACTGAAGTTCATATATCTCAAATTAAAACAGAACTAATTAAGGGCAGTCGGATTTAACAACAACTAAGTGGATAATCAAACTCAAGCCTTTGGCTGGGGGGAGGGGGAGAGGTGTTGAAATCATCTTTGAATGGACGAATAACGAAAAATCCTAAGCTTGAAATTTGCACGTTGGCTGTCTACAGTACCTGCCTCTGAGGGACGGATGCCAACTAGAATCATCCTGATGTGCCCTGTATTCATTTTACTCCTTCGCATTAAATATTTATTGAAAAGCAAAACAGATACTACTCCAGCCTTCTTGGAGCCTGCAGTCTATGGCTATCAAGTATATTTTAAAATACCCTTCAAATATACTCTCGATGCAGAAGCCCACATTATCCATTTAAAATATAAATCAGGTCCCTTGTTTACTAAAGTAAAAACCAAAGTCCCAAATTATTTACAAGTCCTGTGTGGTCAAGCCCCTCCCTGCCTTGCTTTTCCCCTCAGCTCATTCCCTACCACTCTCTGCCCTTCTCCTCCTTGAACACAGGGGAAAACTCAAGCCTCAGGTTTGGGCACTAACTATTTGCTCACTTAGAATGTTCTTCCCCCAAATATTGCCAAATATTTGGCAATGACTCACTCCTTCACCCCCTTCTAGTCTTTGCTGAAATGTCACCTTCATGATGAGACTCACCCCGATTTTTCTCTCCCTCCATTTAAATTTCCAGCTTATTCTTCCGCCTCTGCTCTCTGTTCCTCCTTATTCTTTCCCGTGTATTATATCACCAGTCACACCTTAACACGACTTGCTTCTTTACTTTGTGCACTCTTCACGGTCTTTCTCTCTTATTATGAGAATTCTAGGAAAGACTTTCCCAGAGGGAGGGGCATTTTTTTTGTGCTGAAATTTAAATAAGTAAAGATAATTTAGCAAAAGGTTATGGTGGGCAGAGGGAACAGAATGTGTACAATGCCCCACTCAGACAAAGCTTGTTGTGTTTGGGAAAATAAAAGACAGCTCGCCGAGTTGCTATAATGTAAGACCTAGTGGGCTTGAAGATTGAATGCACAGCGGGGAGTCACGTTTTCTTAACTGAAACCTGTTCTTCATCTGTGAGAGGGAGAGAGAGAGAGAATGGGAGAATGAACAATGAACATACCTCTGCTTTGATATTTTGTTTTGTTTAATTAGCCACTTTCGGTTGTAAGGCACAATTTATCTAGACACTGACATGACAGCTGCATGTCCTCAGGACCAAAGCCAAAAGCCCCCTGTCAATCTGTAGGCTAAACTTTTGAAGGTCATGATAAAGTTCTAAATGAGGCAGCTGATTTCCATGTCCTTACAACCTGGCAGGTGACTCAAGTTATAGAATTCGAGAAGCCTCCCATTCCCTGAATAGAAAAATCCATGTTTCTTAGAAAATGCATAGTTCAGGACAAACTCCTCTCTCCCTGAAAGAGTGGCCTACACTGAGATGATCTCAGGGTTGGGGCCCGCAGCGGCAGCATGCATGCTCCATGAGGCCTTTTGCTCATTCTCAGTTTGCAAAATGCTTTTTCTGGTTGCATTCTGACAATGGGAGGTGGGGACGAGCCCCCTCAAGTCATTTCACCCATCACTAACCCAACGCACCTGCCTATTCTCCACTTCTATCACACTCTTCCCAGGCCTCCAGGCGGAAGCTATGTTTTGAAAGACTTGCAAGGCACTCATTTGGAGTACATCATAACTTAATATTAATTTAAGTGACTAATATTTAGCATCTACCAAAAGAGAGAGAGAGAGAGAGAGAGAGAGAAAAGGCTTCATTTATAAAAAATATATCTCAATTTTCCTAGAAAATGTTTCACGGTGACAGCAATGTGTCCCGTGAGCAAAAATAAGATTTTTGCAGGAAGGGGATTTAATTAAGATGAGTTGGCCTTGCCACAAGCATTACATGGCTGAGGGAGCATTAGTGAGGTACTTACCACACCGAAGTGGAAAATACACAATATTAAAATGCCCAATAAATTAGCCTACAAATCTACTTAGCTCTACATTTGTCCTGCATCACCAAATAAAACACTGCTTTGAAATGGAACCGTCTGAGCTTTTTTACACCAAATCAATTTAGACTGAATGAGGAAAATGCACATGCAAGTCTTGGGCAGCAGTTTGCAATGAGATACTCGGTGGAAGAGAAAACTTCCCCCCTCTTCTCTTTCATCAGAGAGAGGATGGGAATTAATCAGCAGTCCTTAACTACCCTTTCAACAGGACTCCAGCAATGTCCCCAGAAACACTTCATTTCTTTCAACGTTTCTGAACAACAGATAGTCGCCAACTTTTAATAATTCCATATATTACCGGGGACTGTGGGAAAGAAAAAGATTCTAAATCACAAGACTGATGACAATGTAATAAATTAGAGACATTGTAGCTGTTATTGTGAAATCTTAGAGCCTCAGTCTGGTTCACATCTCAATTTCTTGATGTAATAGGATTCGAGTATAATTATTAGCAATTATTATCACGGCATTCATAAGCTTTTCCCCCACTGTGAAAGCAAAGATTCTGCTTTATATCCTATTTTTAATCTTAATTCATGGGTGTCAGGCATCACACACAAAAGAAGGGCATGGTGATTCCAAAATGTCTGTTTTGACAGATTTCTCTTTCCCACTTCTTTTATACTATAAATATTTAATACATGGTTCAACAATGGATGACAAAATCTAGCTCTGTGATCATCCAGTTAAGTGAAACCTCCCCTGCTCCTGCTTAACAGGCAGTCACCAGTCTTGCCACAGGCACGAAGAAGAGTCAAAAGATGACCCCTACATTAATCTAAGATCCTGCGGACCCAGGTCATAAGACATTTCCCGTTACTTTATTTTCTGCCCCTTTTTCTTTTGCATGCAAATTTCGAGAGAAGAACCACCGCAGTATATTTAACTGCCTACACTGTGCAATTATAACAAAACCTTTTTGCAATGGTACCATGTCATTTGAACACACACCATCTTATCTCTCCCTATATATGAATCTAAAATGGAATCTGGACAGTGACAAGAACATCCCATACTGGAACCCCCAGTGAGCGGCTGGCTTGCCTTTCGTTGGTCAGGAGCCGTAATGTGCCGTAGGGTCCCTGGGAACAAATGAGACCTCGGCGGAGACACATTTCCCTTTTATCTCATTTATTTAAGATGACCGAGGACAGTGCCCAATATTTATTCACCACGTTCGACATTTGCCATCGTCAGAATAAAAGACGAGACGGCACAGCTTGAACAACATCTGGTAATTCCAAAGAGATAGTGTCACTTGAAGAACAAATGAACCTTTAGTTAATAAAATCTCCCCCTGACTGACAAAGATGGCTTTTTGTACACATGCAGGATCCATGATAAGTAGATGGAGAAGAGCTGATAAAAAGCACCCGATTTCTACAAAGGGAAGTCAATACCGCCCATGTTTAAATAAAGACAGGGTTTATTACTGGTCTTTTATGAATCATGATAAATTAAATGTCCTGCATTCTGGAGGGATAAAAGATTTAAATTATAATTCTGAAGGCCATGGGAAGTTTCGCTATTCTCAAAATGCTCTAGTGCCCAAAGAAAGAATATTACCGGAATGAAAATGTAGTCGGCTTCAGTGGAGAGGCCCTTTCATCCAGTAATGCCTGAGTTAATAGAGTCGATCTTCGTATATTCTGAATATCCATGATCCCAAGCCCTTATGCAGCCAGTGTATAATGGGAATCCACTGAGAACCAGGCACTGTGCTAGGCACTTGCATTTAAAAGTAAAGAAATGTCTGGAATTAGGCAAATCTGTCTAAATATGAATGCAACACCACACAAGCATCTATGCAACACACACACACACACACACACACACGCGCACACACACACACACACACACACACACACACACACACCCCCAGATGGTGTGATGTCCTTTAATACCTGAAGAATTGGATTTCTGCCTATCATATAATCAAAGGCCATATTTCCTATCATACCATTACCATACCACCACTGGTATTGATGGGGATTATAACTTCTAATTATGCCTAACAGATAGGATTGGAGTGGAAGGAAATTTAATTTAATAGAAGTCCTGCAAGTACTTGGATCTTGAAAATACAATCAAGAGGACATTCTCTGGTCCATAGGGACTCCAGATTTCAAAAGAGCATTTATGATAGCAATGAAAGAACTGATCACAGTAAATAGACCACCTGAGAAGGTAAACATCACACCGTGTCCTGGCCCTCTTGATACTATTGTGGAAAGATAATAAGTCTGTGAAAGCTCTTGGAAGCTGCGGAGTCATGCAGACACAGATTACTCTTAAACCTTAGAGCCAGGGTGAGCCGTCATTGGCACAGCAGAGTGCCTCGCATGGGCTGGGCAGTGGTGAAGTCTAGACGCACTGGCCTTGATCTGTTGTTTCTTCTGCTCTAGAAGTTTGCTTCCTGTGGTGCCTGATTTAGGTTGGAATCCTAAACAAATCCCAACTACTTTTTAACTGATGACGCTTAAGTTGCTATCCTTGAGGACATTACTGGACACGAAGACTAGGAGGTGTAGGGAGGGTGGCACACCCTTGTTCCTCACTCTTGGCATTTCCATGGGAAGGAACGCCGATTGTCATTCTGTTTCTCTTCCCAACCCTCAAAAGGAATGGTGTATTTGACTGGCTACTTTGGGAAAAGGATCGCTCATGCTCAGTTCACTCCCCTTGGCCCTTTTTCAAATTCCCCAGCTGATAGAAAGGGTGTGCTCTGGTTCTCTTTCTCATCCGTGAGACTCATGAGTATGCGGGGGAGGGGAGAGGAAAGAGAGCATGGGCGGTGGGTAGGGGGCTGCAGGTGTCCACGCTGTCAGCCACTGCTGGCTAAGTCTGAATAAACGAAGAGTATAAGGAAGCCCATTTGGGCTTTTGTTTTCATGTGCATTTATTTCATTAACAAGCTGACACCTTTCTACTGCCTTTCTAAAAACAAAAGCTTCATTGAGATATGATTCATACACTGAAAAATTTACCTATTCAAAGTGAACAATTCAATAGTTCTTCGTATATTCACAGGGTTGGGCAATGATCACAATTTAATTTTAGAACATTTCCATTACCCCGGAAGGATATCTATGTAGACATAGGCAGTCACTCCCCATCACTTTCTCCTTCCCCAGTCCTAGGCAAACACTAATCCATTTCTGTCTCTACAGATTTGCCTCATCTGGACATTTCATCTGAATGAGATCGCAACTTCAAAAGCATTTGGCTACATGAATAAGTTTGTTTATTTCCTTTGGCCTCCCTGCTCAGCTTCCTTCTTAGTAGGTTCTTACTCAGTAGGGAAATAAGAGGAGGCTATTTCTTGAACCCCTAGGGGGACCACGTATTTAGAATGATTCCTTGTGCCCCATTTTACCAATGTCAAATCACTTCCTTAACACTTTACAATTTTCATTTTACATAGACATTAAACTACTATATTAAGTTCAGCATTCATTTTTCCACTTATTCAACCACTCATACTTTCCAAACACATTTACGGGCCCCTAATGTCTGCCAGACCTTGAAGGCCCTGTAATGAATAAAACCCGGTACCTGCTCTCAAGGAGTCTATGCTGAATTATTGGTAATGATTTAGGTAGAAAGGTGCATAAAATATATAAAAGAGATTCACTGGAATGTAAGTCCAAGGACTCTTGTTAATTCTCAAAATCATTACAGGATCTGGTACCATCCACAGCTGCTATCTCTGCAAAATTCTCTCTACCTTTTGTGAAACCGGCCTTGTCTGGTTCACTTGCCACCTCCCTTAACGTCCTTCTCACCTCTCTTCTTCCAATTATTCATTCAATGGGTCCTTCCTTATGGCAAATCTCTGTTTCTTATTTTTTTTTCTTTTCTTGGGACATCATCCACTCCCACTACTAAAACTATTCACCCCAACCCCCATCCTCCAGCAACTTATAAGTACCATAAAATGAGTAAACATGATAAGGACTTAGCATTTGAGCTGAGACTTGAAGGACACGTTGGATTTGGGGTGATGGGTTTGAAGTGTATGTGCATATGTGGATCTGTGTATGTGACATCAATTTCTCCCGAGCATCTCTGCCTTTCCCTACTTGCCAATATCAATTAGTCAACTTAAAAAGAGTAAAAATTCTTTCTATCCACACTTGATATATGTTCACAAAAATACTCCTATCAACTCTATACATTATTCCCAGCATTTCCTGCCTATGCCTGCACTTCGCGATCTTTATTTCAACCAAAAAGCCCTGTCAGCTCTAAATCTGTGGCTTCACAGAAACTATTGATTTATGGCGATGACCCTTCTTGCCCGTGCACATCTCAAATCCACAGAGTGAGAGGAGCCCCAGAAATATTTATTCAGACAGATAAAATCCTCCCTATTTAACAGAACTGACTTCCGTGACAAGTGGGCACATCTTGTTACCTAGGGACATTTCCACGGGATTACACAGTGAGGCTCTGACTGTGACTGTAAGTCACTGCCACCGAATTGTCAAAATAAATAAAAATAAAAACCAACCCTCGGAGAACTTGAGGGTAGCTGATACTTGTTTTCTAAATAAACAGTTCCTTATTTCAGTTGAAAAAAGATTCCACAGAGATCCCAGAAATATGTTATCTAATAGCATACCATATATTTTGTCATATTTTGTATAGCATAAAATAGAACATATTACTAAATGTACTCCATATCACTATAATATATATTAATGTGTTAATATATAACATATATCTAGATATATTCTATATTATACATATTACATATGATATTACTACATACAGTTGGGTATACATGCATGTATTCTATATATGTTGTAGGTAAGAAAATGCATTCACACATATATGAGCATATATGATAAAAACTACAAATTTCTGTCACAAAGGGAATATAAAAAATTGATTTCTTCTTCCATTTTTCAAGGGCTACAAAATTCACAAAGAATCATTCATCAAACCTCAAAATTCCTCAAGGGTTCTTGTTTATCACAGTCATCAGTGCGTACGACACTGAGAAAATGACTATCATTTAATCAGAATTACCATATACCAGATAAGTTTCCGATCATTTCGCAGGTTGTATCTCCTTCTGTCCTCACTGAAAACACATTAGTTTGGTTTTGTTATCCCATTTTGAAAATGGCATGACTAAGTTTCAGAGAACTGGAGAGACTAGCTCAAGGTCTCAGTGATTTCTGCCTGGGTCTGTCAGACCCTGGAGGCTGGGCTTTCATCCACCGCTCTGACTGCCTCCTAGGCTTACTCTTCCTTTGAAAGAAAAGGGCTGCCCTCTTGCAAGCATTTTCACCATCATTTTAATCATTGGTCTGATTCAACTTAAAGTAAGATTTTTCAAAGGAACTAACATGCATTGAATGTGTTCTACCTTTTCAAAAGGTTAGCATTGGCTTGGTCATATGCCTGAACACCACCGTCCCGACAAGAAGCAGTGAGTAATGAAGTAATTTCTAAAGCGTAATCTATGTCACCAAGAAGGAATGGGAGGCATGGAGAGTCCTCCTTGGATGAATTGATGGATGTTCTGAATTGATTAGAAACTGGACATGACTGGAAAAGGAAAGGAAAATCCTTTTGAAATCCAAAGGACTCCCAGTCATTTTAAGATGAGACAGAATCCTGAGAGATACTGAGCTGAAGGCTTCGCCCTTTCAATGAGAGAAAAGAATCATCTTTGCAGAATGTGAGATCCAATTCGAGTGATAATCACAGTAGCATTGAAATCCAGATTGGAAAACAACCATCTCAACCACATATAATTGCTGCTTTATTATTGGTCAGCAAAAACTGATAAATTGTTCATTTTGGCTCTAATCAATGGCTGGTCTTATAGGTAGCTAGATTAAAAACACATTGCCAGGCAAATTTTATATAATTTCATTTTACAAGTGCTCATATAAGCACTTCCTCTACAGATCAATTATGTTATAATTTATATTTTTAATACAATCAATTGATTAGTGTCTGTCCCACCAGCCTGTGGGCTGCATGAGTGAAGAGCTACAAGTAATAGCAATCGTTTGTTGAATGCTTACTATGCGCTGGGCATTATACAAGCAGTAGTTCCTTTCCTCTTCATAATAGCTCTATGAAGTAGCTATTTAGCCTCATTTTATAGATAAGGAAACTTAGGCATAGGGGTTTTGAATAACTAGTCTGAGATCTCACAGAGAGCTGAGGCAGCGCCAGACTGAACCCCAGGCAATCAATCTCCAAACATGAGAGCAAGAGCCATGTATATATTTATGTATCATCACACATTCAGCACATAGTAGATGCTCCATAAAATTCTAAGGATGAATGAGAAGCTTTTTCTGGGTTGGCCCAGTTCTACATAGATATGCAAGAAGGACCCTTGCTTTGTGTTAATCTCAGAGAGATGAGCACAATCTATATAACCCAGCACTCAAAGCAACTATCATATAAAATGGGACCAGATGAGGCAAACTCCCACGAGCCCCAAACAGAAACGAACTCCTCCACTCCTCTTACTTCATTTGATTGTCCTCCTGCATGCCTCCAATGACTACTTAGTGTCCTCACTCAGATCCTCATGAGCAAACACAGCCAGATCCAAATGGTACTTGAATACACAAATACTCTCTTTCATCCTATTTGGGAAAAATTTACCAGAATTAAATACCCATGTACTGCCAGGTACGGTGCTACTGATTATGAAGTAATTAAAAAAGAATCACAAAACAGTATCCTGTTTTCAAAGAAAGATATGGATTCTTAGAAACTAACATTAAAGGGCAAACATTCTAAGTGTTATTTAGAAAATACCTATTTCAATGGAAACACGGAAGAAGAGAAAATTGATGTGGGTTCGTGCTAAAAAAAAATTCATGAAGGAACAAAGAATTTGAAGTGTAGCTTGAAGAATATCAGAGGTGGGTTTGGGGGAACGAGGGAAGGGGGTGCTCCAGGCAGGAAGAAGAGAAAAGTGTTTAGGTTGGAGACACATGAGAACAGTGTTTTAGATTCAGTCATTAAGTGCAGAATGGCTTAGAAGCTCAGGTTACTTGAAACTGTCACCTCTATTAGGTAATGTTCAGAAAATGTCATAAAATTCACCATAAGAGCAGAGCCTTCCAAGGAAAGCAGCTATGAACTGGTGAGCAGAGGAAATTCAACTGGGCAGCAGTCGGCTAACGGGAAAAAGGCAAATGGGAGGGTCCCTCTGCTAGTCTTTCTTTATCATTTTGTTTTCTGATCTACCCCAAATCTCGTATTTGGCAGAACCACCTTTATCCTACTGTACATTTATCTATATAGTTTAGGTGGATCAGTATATCTATCCCCCACCCTTTTACTCCATATGGATGAGACTCAAGACCAGCCAATCAGAAAAGCCAGTCCTACAGCCCAGGGATTTGCTCAGGAGCAGGCATGGGACTCAAATTAGCCAAATGGAGCCTTCTCTGAGGTTTTCTGTGGTCTCTCCAAAAGAATGCTAACTTCTCAGAAAACGTACATGTAGAAACCTGTTGAAGCCTGATACCAACAGGGCAGATCCAAGAGGGAATCCTTGTGACATTATTAAACCCTTTAGACTCAGTCATGCCTGAAGTCTACTCTTTGTGCTGCCCAGTCCCATGACTCAATCCTTCTTTTTTCTTAATCCTATTTGAATTATTTTTATACATATTTTTTACTTGGAACTTGAGGAATCCTAATGAAATCAGTGCCTAAACATCCTAGAACAGAATTCATTCTAATTCCGTGCTGTTTGTAGCTTCCCTTTTCATAACCAGAACAGCAAGCTTGAAGAGATGCTACATACTGCCTTAATTTGTGTGATATTAAGACCCCCATTGGAATCCTCATCTCTCTCTTCTTTTTTTTTTTTTTTAAGCACCACACCATTTCCTAAACTGTTAAAACGACTCCAATAATCACAAACACCATAGCTTGTTTGACAGCTGGTACCATCGAGCAATAAAAAGAGAAAAAAGAGAAAAAACAGTTATGAAACTGAAGGAGATTCTAAATAAAGTATTGCAATACCCAAAGACTAACAATATGTCAGTAAAGTGACACAGTGAACTAGATTAAATTTAAACCACCCTTTACTATGTAACATGTGCATAGAATGTGAAGACTAGGTCCTGGCCAATTTCCACACCAATGAATAGTCTGGTTGAGTTTATCAATAAGATAATAGATAATAAGACTAGTGATTAAAGACACCTTCCTGTCCACATGCATTTCGGCAGCTCTCCTTTTCATTTCCCAGCTAAGGGTCCACCACAGCCTCATGTACAGAAATAGTCTTGGGTTTAACCAGCATCCTAACTGTGAGATATCCTCTGAATTAAATACCATTCCTTTCCAGAGTTCAAAGAAGTCACATTTTAAGGCCAAGGTTTAGATGCAAATATGAGAGATGTGATCCTGAGAAAAGATATCAAACATGACCAGGAAGGACCCCTGCTTCCTGCCTAAAAGAAATGTGTCCCAGAGTAGATTTTCTCTGATCTCTGCTTTAGAGAGATCGGTCGTCTAATCTGAAACCTCGAAAGGCTGTCACATTTATTATATTTCTGGAAGCCCGTAAATGATGAATGTTTCTTCCTTTTCCCCTCCTTCAGGAGAAGAAAAAAAAAAAAGATGTTATTCAGCCCGACTTCCAGGAAGATTTCATGAGTATCTCAAAGAAGGAGAAAAAAAAAATAACCACAATTTGTTGTTATCAGCAATTAAAGATACTTTATCTAATTACTATGGAAGATGTACTTTTCCACAATCACCTCTGACAAACTGATCATTATCAGTAATTTATGACCAGTTTCTTAGTTAATTGTCCTCAGGAAGGAGAGCAAAAACCATTTGTATAGAAAAATAAGAAGTCATTAACCGACAGTGGAATTTGCTGGGAATGTGATTATAAATCACTAACCCGGCTGGTAATGCTTCCTGGGAAAAGAAGCAAATGAAAATAATGCAGACAGTACATCCAACTTTAGGGAACTATTCTGAGGGAAGACTACTTCATAATGAACTTTTCCTCACCGATTAAAATGAAGAATGGCTTGTCTCCCCTTTTAAAGCGTATCAGACACTCTATTCCAAATGAGGTAGAGTTGGGCGAGGGAGAAACACATTTCTGCAGAGGTAGTTATAACACACAGGCTGAGACACTTAAGGTTCTGCCTCTTTTAACCAAACTCACTCTGCATAACAAAATGGGCTCTACTTCACTTTTTTTCCCCGAAAGCTAATCGAATCCATCTGACTAAGCTTTGACACTAGGGCTTGAAAACTGTATGGTCCGTAAACCAAGCACACACTTGTGAGTCCTGTTCTGTATTTGAACTTGGCGTTACCAATTGCAAGCTGCAGAACTATGGGCCTGTTATAAAGCCCACTTGTGAAAAGGGAATGGGGCACGTGCCTGCTATGGTTCGAATTGTGTCCCTCCTCAAATAAGTTAAGCCTCTAATCTCTGGTACCAGTGAATATGATCTTATTTGCAAATGGTCTTTGCAGATGCAATCAAGGTAAGATAAGGCCATTGGAGTGGGCCTTAATCCATTATGACTGCTCTCCTTATAGAAAGGGAAAATCTAGACATAGGGACAGACACACAAACAAAGACATGATGATGACAAGGCACAGAAGGAGAACACCACGTGACGATGAAGGCAGAAATAGGAGTAGTGCAACTGTAAGCCAAGGAATGCTGACGTTTGTTGACAAACCTCCAGAAGCTAGGAAGAGGAAAGGAAAATTTTCCCTACAGGTTTCAGAAGAAGTGTGGCCCTGCCCCCACCTTGATCTGGGGCACCAGAATTGTGAGACAATAAATTTCTATAGTTTTCGGCTACCCTGTTTCTGGCACTTTGTCACGGTAGCCCCAGGAAACTAAAACAATACCTGAGGGTCCATGTACAGATGAGCTGAGAAAGGACTTAAAATGTGCCAAGGACAGTTTGGCAGGTCATAATGTGTGTGTAAAGAAAATGCTTGTGCAAGTGCTTCATGAAAAATGACCCTACTTAGGCAAACAACAGTTAATGAGTATACAGACCATAATAGACAGAGCGTGTCTGGAAGGCACAGTACTTAAGCTGAAAGAGCCCTGGGTTTGGCATCGGAATTCTGAGATTCAGACCCAGTTCTTCAATTGCCAAGCTTTTACTATAGCGGTTTGAAAGAGTCCAGCTTTTGCCTTCCTTGCAAAGATGCAGTGAGCCCCGAGATCATATACATCAAAAGCCCTTTGTAGTTTGAAGCACTGTTCATTTAGCAAGCCACTATGATTGGGTCTAGGGATACTGTGGTGAGCATTTTAACAAGAAAACACAACAGCAAATCTGCAATTATGAACAGGAATCAGAATAATGCAGGAAAAAAAAAAGAGAGAGAGAGAATGCAGTGAAATCTTTGGGATGGGGACAGTTATTGGAAGAGTGGGAGCATGCCTCATTGCAGAGTTTAAGCTGAAACCTGACCTACACGGAGGCCTTGCCAGGTGATGGTGGCATGAAGTGCTCTCTGGCAGAAGGAAGAATACACGTCCCTAAGACCGGAAAGGGCATGGGGGCCAGGGTGATAGAGGCCTAGGGATGAACGGCTGGAGAGAGACAGGTGGAGATAAAGGCAAGAGGCCAGATTATACTGAGAATGCCAGCCAATTTGTCCATTTTGACATTAGCTTTGGGTTTGAATTCACAGCTGGGAGGGTAGAAGAGATGTGGTGAAGTGACCTGATTTGAATATTAAAATGATTGCTTTGATTTATTATGTAAAAATTGGATCAGGAAGCAATGGAAATAGGGAGACCAGTTAGGAGGTTAGAGTCCAGATGTGGGTAGCTTGGATCAAAATGGCAACAGTGGAGTTGGGGAAAAGTAGACAGATTTTGAGATATCACTTGGAGGGAAGCCATTATTATTACTTTTATCTCCTAATTTAATTCAGCTCAGACCTATCGGAATGCCTTCTGCTCTATCCCTGACAGATGGTCAGCCTGTCAAAAAAGAAAAAAATCATTAGTTTAAACTAAATAACCTATGGTATATCTCCCTTTTCCACATCTCCTATAAAAAATAAAATCTTAACTAATAATCATAAAAGTAGATGTGTCCAAACCAAGCTACTGGGCAGACACAACTGATTCCAAGTTAGGTCAAGCTCAATAATAATAACATTGGCACTGAGTACCCTTCACTGACTAATTCTTTGTGCTTAGCGTCATTCGGCACATTATATACCTTAGCTCATGCAATTCTCACAATAACTTTGAGAGATTAGCATTATCGTCTCTGTTTTACGAATGAGGAAACTGAAGTTCTGAAAGGTGAAGCAACTCACCCAAAAGCACACAGTTAGTATGGGGATGATGTGCAGTGAGTGGAATTGTAGGTATGGTCTCCCAATGCATCAAATCTCTTAGGAGAAGCCATGCAGTTAATGAAAAGGGCATCTGAAACAAGACTGAAGCTAAAAAAAAAACCATCTGAACAGTCACTTATAATTGATGCTAATGAGATGGAGTTGAACCTATATGTAAAGATTTCTATGAAATCTTATGAAATGCTAAATTACAGTACTTCCCAGAAAATCGATTGATCTAAACTGCACAATGAAGCTGAGAAAAAGTTCAGGCAAAGATATTTGCCAGGTGTTTCTCAGGTTGGAACTGGGGGAAGGCCTTTTTAATACCATTAGTAACACTTTCACTACTGTCTAGACATTCTTGATTTAAATCCACTGAATGTTCTCAGGTTAATTTCTTGTTACCAGAGGTATCTCCCTTCCCACCAAGTGAAACCTAAATACCATAAAATGGGTGCCACCTTTAAATAGGGTCTGTTGCCTTCTGAAAGAGCAGCTTGACAGTCACCGGATGCCTATGTATTAATTACTCTATTGCTGTTGGGGATGCAGATACAGACAAGACATTCCCAGGTCCCATAGCCCAAGGTGGCACAAGATGGGACACCCAGCAAATCACCTCCTGTACATGTTTATACCTGGCAAAAGAAAACACAGACATGGCGCTTTTCATGATCTCTCTCCTTTACACCTTTTTAAGCTTAAAAGGAAAGTGTCCTGTGTTTTTTGTCTTCCAAATAGCCAGATGACTTTTTTCTCTTGTCTTTTCCGTGCCTTTATATTTTTCATGCAGGGTATCCTGCATAGATGCTTCTTCTTCTCCCAGGGAAGATCCTGCTGTGACATTTCAGGAAACTCATCTTACAAAGTATTTGGAAGGAGATTCTAATTTCTTTTGAGATGCTTCACTGTGAACCTCAGGAAAAATTTTTCACATAATCCTATAGGTTTCCCTCAAAGTGCCTCTGTCTAGCCAGGCAAAAATCACTCAAGCCAGAAGGGCATGTAAGTAGAAAACAAACAAGAACGACAACAAAAAGCAGCAAAGGTCTTCCCTGAGTCACAGTGAGGTACAAAAACCCCAAGGTGTGAGGAGAGAAGACCTCAGAGTAGGAAGGGGTAAGCTCCCAAGCTGAGCCAGAAGTCACAGTTAAGAAAGAAAATATTCCTTCATGCAGGACTTGCTAACACGCTTACATGAGGGCGAATACAGTCCAAGGGGTTTCTGCCCCTCCATCTTTTCAAGTCACAGTCAGTAAAGTATCTTAAGGACTGGCAGTTGTTATAATGCCCAGGTTTCATTAATTCACATGCTACAGGCTGTTGGAAAGAGACAATGTGCTATGAAATTTTAAAAATTAAGCTAAGAGAGTGTTTTGCCCCACCTAAAGAATTCCAAAATGTTCAACCTAAGTCATGAGGTACCAATGTGCTACAGTTTGAGTACATCTCTCATCAGCTGGTAAACACTCAGCTCATTTCAATTTGAAATGAACAAAACTATTGATCGAATTTGGCCTGAATGTGATCACTGTCAAAGGCTAGACTAGCCTGCGGAAGGAGAACACAGGAAGAGGAATGATAAACAGCAGAGTGTCAGGGAGCAGAGAGATGTCACACTAAGATGACAAACAGCCTTTCAAATTGTGACTCAACATTGTGTGGTCCCCATTAATGTATGAAGAGGAAGTCAATGGCAGGTTAATGAAGTTCACGGACAGTCTTGCCAAAGAAGATGATTGTGGTGACCAAGAAGGCAGAACCGGCATCGAAGACTGTGGTCCCACGCAGGGAAGCTGATCATGCCATTATGCACCGAGACGCATTCTTGCAGTGATGCGGTCACTGGCTCAAAGGAAAGCAAGCAGCGGGGTGCACCTCCATAGCACACCTGTGTGGATCCCTACATTTACTCTACCCGACAATCCAGCTCGATGTGAGGTGTTATGTGATAAAGAGAAAAGAAATAGATAAACATCTGCCCTCTGGTCAAATATTGCTTGTAGATTTAAATCAGTGGTGTGAATGCTGGTTGCATGGTCTGATGCAAACTTTTCCTGGGTTTATCTGTTCAGATGCTCAAGCTGAAAAACTAAGGTTAAAGTCTTTTTTGCTTACCTCTCACACTAAGTCTAGAAATAAGTCCTCATCTTTATGCCTAGCATATACCCTACAACTATGTATGTACTTCTGTCCCTCCCCACAGCTACTATTTTAACATGGCTACTATCAATTCACTCCAACCTACAGCATTAGCCTACTAACTGATCTTGCTGCTTCCCCCCACTCCCACTAGACTTGTTACAATAGATTCTCCACTAAGTTGTGAAAGAGGTTACTTAAATATAAATCCTATGATATCCCTCTACAGTGTCTTTCCATTGCACTTAGAAATAAACAAAGCCCTAACTCCTTCCTATCATCCTCTATTCACTGAGCCCAGTCTTAGGTGGAACTATATCACCCTGCATTATTGCCATTCCCACACTTCTCAGCTGATTGCTGACTCACCTGTTAATTGTCTTGTTCCTGCATTAGGAC
>NW_011888821.1:547394-563131 GCF_000151845.1 Pteropus vampyrus | reverse complement strand
GTTTATACCTGGCAAAAGAAAACACAGACATGGCGCTTTTCATGATCTCTCTCCTTTACACCTTTTTAAGCTTAAAAGGAAAGTGTCCTGTGTTTTTTGTCTTCCAAATAGCCAGATGACTTTTTTCTCTTGTCTTTTCCGTGCCTTTATATTTTTCATGCAGGGTATCCTGCATAGATGCTTCTTCTTCTCCCAGGGAAGATCCTGCTGTGACATTTCAGGAAACTCATCTTACAAAGTATTTGGAAGGAGATTCTAATTTCTTTTGAGATGCTTCACTGTGAACCTCAGGAAAAATTTTTCACATAATCCTATAGGTTTCCCTCAAAGTGCCTCTGTCTAGCCAGGCAAAAATCACTCAAGCCAGAAGGGCATGTAAGTAGAAAACAAACAAGAACGACAACAAAAAGCAGCAAAGGTCTTCCCTGAGTCACAGTGAGGTACAAAAACCCCAAGGTGTGAGGAGAGAAGACCTCAGAGTAGGAAGGGGTAAGCTCCCAAGCTGAGCCAGAAGTCACAGTTAAGAAAGAAAATATTCCTTCATGCAGGACTTGCTAACACGCTTACATGAGGGCGAATACAGTCCAAGGGGTTTCTGCCCCTCCATCTTTTCAAGTCACAGTCAGTAAAGTATCTTAAGGACTGGCAGTTGTTATAATGCCCAGGTTTCATTAATTCACATGCTACAGGCTGTTGGAAAGAGACAATGTGCTATGAAATTTTAAAAATTAAGCTAAGAGAGTGTTTTGCCCCACCTAAAGAATTCCAAAATGTTCAACCTAAGTCATGAGGTACCAATGTGCTACAGTTTGAGTACATCTCTCATCAGCTGGTAAACACTCAGCTCATTTCAATTTGAAATGAACAAAACTATTGATCGAATTTGGCCTGAATGTGATCACTGTCAAAGGCTAGACTAGCCTGCGGAAGGAGAACACAGGAAGAGGAATGATAAACAGCAGAGTGTCAGGGAGCAGAGAGATGTCACACTAAGATGACAAACAGCCTTTCAAATTGTGACTCAACATTGTGTGGTCCCCATTAATGTATGAAGAGGAAGTCAATGGCAGGTTAATGAAGTTCACGGACAGTCTTGCCAAAGAAGATGATTGTGGTGACCAAGAAGGCAGAACCGGCATCGAAGACTGTGGTCCCACGCAGGGAAGCTGATCATGCCATTATGCACCGAGACGCATTCTTGCAGTGATGCGGTCACTGGCTCAAAGGAAAGCAAGCAGCGGGGTGCACCTCCATAGCACACCTGTGTGGATCCCTACATTTACTCTACCCGACAATCCAGCTCGATGTGAGGTGTTATGTGATAAAGAGAAAAGAAATAGATAAACATCTGCCCTCTGGTCAAATATTGCTTGTAGATTTAAATCAGTGGTGTGAATGCTGGTTGCATGGTCTGATGCAAACTTTTCCTGGGTTTATCTGTTCAGATGCTCAAGCTGAAAAACTAAGGTTAAAGTCTTTTTTGCTTACCTCTCACACTAAGTCTAGAAATAAGTCCTCATCTTTATGCCTAGCATATATCCTACAACTATGTATGTACTTCTGTCCCTCCCCACAGTTACTATTTTAGCATGGCTACTATCAATTCACTCCAACCTACAGCATTAGCCTACTAACTGATCTTGCTGCTTCCTCCTACTCCCACTAGACTTGTTACAATGGATTCTCCACTAAGTTGTGAAAGAGGTTACTTAAATATAAATCCTATGATATCCCTCCTCTATTTAAGGCTCTACAGTGTCTTTCCATTGCACTTAGAAATAAACAAAGCCCTAACTCCTTCCTATCATCCTCTATTCACTGAGCCCAGTCTTAGGTGGAACTATATCACCCTGCATTATTGCCATTCCCACACTTCTCAGCTGATTGCTGACTCACCTGTTAATTGTCTTGTTCCTGCATTAGGACAGAAGCTCTATGGGAGCAAGGAACTTTCCAGGCTTGGTCACTGCTATTACGCCTGTTTAGAGCAGTGCTTGGCACTTAGGTTCTCAAGAAATATCCGTTAGATGAATGAATGCATGTCAGAGTCCTCTATCTCTACAATGAAGAGGTTGAATGTCTTGGTCACAAAGCTCCCTTCTAAGACACTTCTAGGAGAGTCTATAATCAGCTTTCCTCTAAGGGAAGGGCAACCTGCTTCTCTATTTCATCAAAAGTAAAATACGTAGGGCCATACACAGAGCTGAGACTCTTGGGTTATGTAGGGCTACTGTATATACTTTAAAGTAACAAAGTTCTCTTTCTCTTAAACACTGTAAATTTATCACTCTTAGATTGGCTATCTGTGGAGAAAACTGCCAAAAATTATGTTTAAGCCTTCTTTGTCTTATTCAAGAAGGTTTAAAACGTTCACAAAGAAGGAAAAATCAATTGGGTTGTAAGAGAAACATGAGAATTATAGAAGTTAAAAAAACAAGGGGTTGTGGTATGCAAGTAGACCCAAACCATGTAACAGGTTATAGAACAGGGCATAGATAGCCACAATAATAATACAATAATAGCTGATACTGAGTGCTGTGTGCCAGACACTATGTTGAATCCTTTCCTTCACTATCTTACTCAATCATTGGCCACTCCTGTAGTGATACTACCCTATCATTTATTTGGGAAAGTTAGGCAGAGAGAAGTTGAGTGTCTTGTCCAAGGTTATATATTTAGAAAGAGTCAGAATGAAGGTTTAAGCCTCCATCTGCCTCCATCATTCTACCCGATGACTTGAATGGAAGTTTCCTAGAAGGGCAATGCACAGTCATGGCATAGATACTTTGCACCAGAAGCCATCACCTGTTCTTTCTGCTGGGGTCAGGGGAGTCTGTCTTGTAGAAAGAGCCATCAGGGCCGAGGACTCTGGTTTTAAGCGTATAAGATACTCTACAGAAGATAGTGAATATAATACCTGGAATAACAAGTATTGAGGTTGGGTGGGGGTCAACTCTCCAATCCCCCACACTAAGGATAATCAGTGAATCATTGCGATGAGGAAACAGTGAGTCTAAGAGAGCAATTTGGCACCTTTTGACAATGTCTACTCTGTAGATACGTGTCAAAGAAATGCAATCAGCTACTAAAACAGAAGCTCTGGAAGAAGCAGTGAGGAAAATCAAGCTGTAGTGGGAAAAAGACAAAGAAACTCAGTCATCAACAGTTACTGAGAAGTCTATGTCTAACTTTTTGAGTTCCCCGAAACCATTTTCCACAGCAGCTGTACCATTTTGCCTTCTTGCCAAATATGAGGGGTCTGATTGCTCCAAACCCTCGGCTCCACCTGTTACTTTCCTGCTTTTAAATAGCCATCCTAGTGGGTGGGAAGCGGCATCTCGCTGTAGTTTGATTTTCATTTCTCTAGTGACTAGCGGTGTTGAATATCTTTCCATGTGCTCATTGCAGGCAACGTGGTTGCACGACACTGTGCATGTACGAAATGCCGCTGAGCCATGCTCTTAACAGGATTAAGTTTATGCTATGTGAATTTTATCTGAATACAATAAAAAAGTTAAAAAGCAGAAACCTAAACAAAAATAGAATTAATCGGCTGGTCATCTGTAGGGCCAAGCTATACTTTAGCCCCATAAGTCATTTGCTCCATCCAGCCAATTATTACAGATAATGATTTTATATATATATCCGTTCCAATGAATTTTATTTGCTAGCCTTCAACTGGACCACATCACCTTTGCCTGTCACCTGCAAAACCTTAAGGAATGGCCTCAGGTACTCAGCTGGGCTTAATATTTGTTGAGGGGTATATGATGATGAAGATGGCAAAATGCCAGACATTACAGTCTAGACAGACAAACAGCCTTAGTCTATGGGCAGTGCAGGCATTTAGGCATGATCCCTAAAATCGAACCGCCTGAGTTCAAACCCCATTCCCACCATGCATACCACACATGCAACTTAATCATGTCACTAAGTCTCTCGAGGCTGTACTACCGCTTCTCCACTGTGCAGTAGGAACGGTGCCACTCTATACCGTGATATTAAATGATACGATCATGATTCAGTTCATATTAGTCATTATATAGCGTTGCCTGCTTTCTTCTCCTCTGTATACAACTTCATTGCGGAGGCATCCATGTACAAGTACGTTTAGTCTTGGTTAAGACCTTGTAAACTCTTGCTATTCACAGTGCGACACACCAGCAGAATCAGTGTCACTTGAAATCTGTAAGAAATGCCAAATCTTAGGCTTCACTCCAGACCTACACAACAGAATGTGCATTTTAAGAAGATTCCCTGGCGACTCACAAGTTCATAAAGCTTGAGAAGCACTAGGATAGAACGAGTGAAGAAAAGACTGCATTGAGCATATTCTCTAGAGCAGGCCTGTGAGCAGCTATAGCTGTCCTTCCTATAGTAAACATAAGTGTAGATTTGGCTTCTTCCCCAGAAAAGGCAATGTATAGAGAGAAAAAACCCACAATTAGCAGAGTATGAAAAGAAATAACAATCACTCCCCACGAATAGATTAGATATGCCATGCCCCAAATTATTCTCATATTCTAGAAATGTTACTTAATTCCCACGGGCAAAGTAAGCCACGCGAATACATAACTGAACTTGACTGTGGCAAACCAACATTCCTAATCTCCTGCATTATCCATCTCTCTTTTAATCTTTCAAAATTCTCTTTCCACTTAAGAGCCATCTTGACTCGTTGGGCCTAAGACACACACTATATAAACCAGAAGATTTCACAGAGATCCAAGGGACCTCACATGCCATACTAGCCAAGGAAACTCTGCTGTTTGCTGCTAACTATAATTAGACTTACGACACCACAAGAACAGAAGGAAAATTAAAAAGAAAAAAAAAACAAAGAAACAAAACAACCTCCTGGGCCCCCCATCGTCCTTTTGTGACAGAGCTCATTTAAAATGTAGTACATCATCAAAGCCACATTACTCTGATGATATGGAATTTATGAGGGATGTCCTACTTCATATTATGCATTAACTTGAAGTCAACAGGGGAGGACAATAGGGGACAAAAATCAGAATGTGCAAAACATGTGGAGTCAATTGAATGTACTCAATTGCATGCTGGTAAAAACATAAATTGCAAAGTGATATCTATTTTTTTCCCTTCTACAAGATGAGCTGGAGACAGTGGGTGTTTTGAAAGACTCTTGAATATACTGGTGATTTACCTTTAGTCTAGGAAGCAAGTACTTTTACAATCTAAGATTTTTCATTGCATTTATATGAAATGGACTTATAAATCACCTGGGTATCAGTGTCTACTAAACATTTGTCTATTAACATCCCTAAATCATCGTTGCTATTTACTGGAAGTCTAGCCCAGAGACATAAAATCAGGGACCAGGCTTCTGAGCTTCACAAATAGCCTGGAGAGAAATAGATAGGAAGTCTTTGAGCAGCAACAAAAGAGGCATCATAGGGGTTGAAAGTTTGAGGTCAACTCTAGAGAGAGATTACAAAAAAAGGGAAGAAATAAAAAAATACATAATGGATTCTAAAAATTCATATTGTCCACTATCCTGAGAAAAGAGACTAGAGAGGGAGAATGAGAGCTGGTGTAACATACACAAAATAGGCAGCAAATAATTAAATATGCTTAAGCTCGTTGTTCTGGCCCCAGAGCAGGATGGAAGAGTCTGCCTGGAAGGGCTTTGTTTTTAAACCTAACTCAAAGGGCTGAGGCTGGAAGCCTGAGAGATACAGAAGTGTCAGGATTCTGGTCTTTAAAGGAGAGTTGAAGCAACTGATTAATTCATTGGGTCATTCATTCAATTATCCAGACAAAATTTATTAAGCATTTGTGCATAGGTGGAAGATACGCTGGTAAGTAATGTAGACGTGGCAAGAAATCTCAGGGAGCTTACAAGCAATGGGAATAAGAATGTTGAGCCAATGGTTTTAAGGATGTTGTTCCTGACAATCACGAATCCTGAACAGGCATAGTACCTCTGCCCACATTCTCAGTATCCATCTCATCCAGTTCTGGGTTTCGGCTTTGCTCTTCCTGTACAGTATCTAGTATGTGGCCAACCTAGGATGTTGCTGTGTATGTCAAGGGTGTTTAATAAAACAGGATATATGGTTCACCAGAAGTAAGAGTTAGAACCCTATTCCCAAGTAGCCAGAACTATTTTCTATAATCACAAATATTCTTCAGGGACATCAAAAGACTTTCCTTTGTACATAAAGGGAATGAGAAAGAAGTGGCGGGTGATGTTGGTGACACCAGTGGTCAGGTAGCCAGAATGTGGTTTCTTATCCACATGGGCATTCTGAGATCTTTGCTTGTCCACAATCCACAATGTGCACATCCTAGGAACAGGCAGCATGGGAGTGAGGAGGGTAATTTCACCCAAAAGCAAAACAAAAAACAAAAAACAAAAACAAACACAAAAACAAACAAAAACAAACAAAACCTGGATTCAGACAAATGGGTACTGAGTCCAAAGCAGTAAGGGCAGTATAGAAAAGGAACCCGCAGCAGAAAAGTGCACTGTCCAGCATGTGCAAATGCAGGAGGAAAACTAGAAGAAAAGAGATGGCCAGGAAGTGGAACAAACTATACTGGAGGGATGATCTTTACGGAAGGGTGGAAGCATGAGGAAGAGGGATGCTTAGGAGGCACAGAGAGGGCAGCACAGCCCTTACAGAAACACTGGAGAATAAATATCCTCCTAACGTAGAAGACTATAGGGTTCTCCATACATCGCAGAAAAGCTTAGATGGGCAATGCTCCATGAGGGTCCTGAAATGCAGACTGAGGCAGCTCTGAATCCTTCAAGCAAGAAGATAGAGATCAACCTTCTGGGTGAAGAAGGACTGACCATCATTTCTTGACTGCCCAGCAATGGTTCCTCTTTCCTAATAGCAGTCTGGGTTCTTTTTTAGGGGAGTTACAGCTTCTTCATTTTGTGCAGTTTTATTGGGCCATAGATAGGTGAAGAAAAGCTTCCTGAGGGCATCTTCTGTCAGCTCTTAGCTCTCTCTGCCAGAGCGAATCCAAGAAGGGGGCTCAATGGCCTGAGCCTGGCCAATGAGATGAGTTCTCCTGGGATCTAGAACTGGAGTACAGTGACAGATGGACAAAAGATGTAGTTAATTTTTTCCCATGGAGAAAACCTTACTATTGTTTTGTAACTGTCATGTTGCCAACACGGTTTTTTTTTTTTTCCATCTCTCAATTCTGTAAGCTCTTCCATAACTTCTCATAAACATCCTCTTCACTTAATGTAAGGGGGAAATTGGTTTCTGTTGCTTGCAACCAAAAAGCCCTAATTGGTCCACAAATCTGAGACTGTCCCTGTAATTAACTGCAATGTTGAATTTCACTCCTTTGTAAATTGAGTTGATATTCATACATGAAGGATAATTACTTTGTTCTCATGTAATCCCCTTTGATGTTATAAATCTCCATTAAGAAGCCCTGTTTTGATCCATGAGAAACTATCTCTACCTCCCAGAAAGGCAAGACAAGGGCTATTGCATCACATATGCTTGAAGAATGTGTCATTCATTACACAGAGATATGGGAAATTCGGTACACTTTCACTGAAATATTATTCAACTTTTTAAAAATATATATTCTAAATATAGATATTTTCCAAAGGCCAATAGTACCAAAAAAAAGAAAGAAAGAAAGAAAGAAAGAAAGAAAGAAAGAAAAGTAAAAGTTTTTCACTAGTTTCCCATACTCACAAGAGTCTGGCCCAAATATAATTGCCTTAACATAGGTACAGGTCTCAATAGAAAGCTAGCAATGAGTATGAGGGTTTAATAGAACTGACCATATGCCAGAAAGCCCTACTACCTGCTTCTGAATTCACCCAGGAAGGGATGTGTCCACGCCAGCAGAGTCCCTTGCAAATACCAGGCGCACCTGCAAGAAAGTGAATTGAAATTTCTCTTCCTAGTTGGATGTCTGCCGATGCAGTCAACTTGGTGGGTGTCTGAGAGACGTCCCTAAGTGCAGGGCAAATTAGAATTGGGAAAAGACCTGGGGCAGGGTGGAGGAGGGAGACCCAGTGGAAGGACTTTCCTGCCATCATTTAGCATCAGGAGCATGAGTTTATTGGCATTCATGTCATTCCAACACAAAGAGGTGAGCTTGAGCCAGCTTGCTGGTACGTTCCAAGAGGGTCACCTGCAAGGTGAGGGGACTGTGACCTGTGGGATATATTATTGAAACAGATACTAAGAAGGCAGCCAGATGGAGTCTGGCTTGAGCTGGATTTTCCACATGGAGCTAGGAGGCCCCTGCATGTCTACTTGAGGTATCTGTGATACGCATGCACCATGGGAAAGTTAGATCTAGAATATTTGCCACACAGAAGACAAACAAGTTGCAACAATTGGCAGCAAGAAGACAATGATGGCACTTCTGAGTTTGAGAACCACGACCCTTTGCCTCTCCTTTCCTTCCCCAAAGCTTGTTCAGGGTAGAGGGTAACTGAGGAGAGGGAGGAATGGCCCAAAGACATACAGAGTCCTCCCTCTCCATTCTAAGACAAAAGAAGAGGGGCAGGGGTGAACACATACCTCACCCCTCCTCTTCCCACCCAGAGTTATAAGTCTGACTAGTAAGAAAATAAACTTCCGATGAATTATGCTGCTGTAAAAAAGGAAAATGACTCAGGCATACATTCCCATCGAGACTATGCTAATAACCACAAGTGACCAGAAAGTTGAAAACTCTGCTCAGGATGTCATTAAGGGGTGGGGGAAACAGATGTGACGCAGGACAGCTGGGGGCAACAAGTGGAGAAAAAGAAAACCGTCTCATGTTTATATCTCACTGAGCTGAGACTGTTCAATAACCTGGTGATAGTGTTCAGTCAAAATGGTAAAGAAAGAGATCTCGATAAGACATTCAATTTAGACTCCCAAGTGTTAATGCAATTGGGATTTTTTTTAGAACTTTAAACATGCACTTCCATACATGCTATGGAGTCTATGTAGTCATTTAGCGATTTATCAAGTTATTTTTTAATACACGTGTATCTCACTTCATGTGATTGCTGTGTTCTGAGTGAAAATGGTTGACCTAATTCACACTTAGGGTAAAGTGTTTTTGATGCAGGCATAGAGCGTGCAATCCTTGGACGATGCTTTTGTCTAGAAAATAGTTTACCATGCAAATGCGCCCCCCACTTTGATGGTGTTTTTTTGAAAATGCCAAGTTATATAGATTGGTTGCCAGGTAGAGACACGCCCTCATCACATCTTGGAGTTTATAAACTGGCAGATGCTGGAATTTTGGGGTGATTTACGGCAAGTTTTTACCCACTAATCAGATACTGAGAAAAAAATGTGTCGTTCTTAAGTTCTTGCCTGGGTGGATTAATCATTCTTCATGTGGAGAGCTGGGATGTCGCTAAACATTCTACAGTGCACAGGACAGCTCCCCTGGACAAAGGATTTTCCATCCTGTGTTTGAGAAACTTTCCCCTACAATATGCTTAGCCCAGGAAATGACAAGATGAATAAGCCCCTACCTTCGAAGGGCTCACCACCCAGGTGTAATTTGGAAATCACCTATCCTATTAAACTGACATGGAACCAAACTGGCTATTTCTATCAGTTCCAAATACAGGATGTGTGAAGGACATCTCCCCTTCCCAGCTGTTCATCATTTTCTCCTGTTGCCTTTGGAGATGCTACTGTAAGAAACATGCAAATAAAAAGAGAAAAGAGAAGGTCATTTTATTTATTTATTTTTTTTGGCTCTACAATGACTAGATGTTGATGGTGGTTTTATCCAAACATTTATAATGTGTTAGACGTGGTTCAAACAGTTAGAAGGTTTGTCAATGCTCTAATGAGTGGAGCGTCACGAGTTTGGAAAGTAGAAGTCTAGTTGTCTCTGACAGGTGAAGGGCAGGCAGCACACACCTCAGGTATGCCCATGGGATTGATCATCAAATGTTTACTGAACAACTACGACATGCAGGGCAATGGGGGCTGAATACAGGTGCTTGAGAGATGAGGGACGGGAAGGAAGGGACACTAATGAAAATCAGGATAGATAAAAGGGAAGGATCAATTCCAGTCGGGTAAATCAGAAAAAGTTTTCTGAAGCTGGCAGGACTCTGGCCATCTTTGAGGATGGAAAGGATTTCAGGTCGAGTGGAAGGACATTTAAGAAAAAGAAACTGATGTGGATCAAAGCAGAGTAATTCACGCATGACACATGAAAAGGATTGAGAAAGAGCCAAGGGACGAAAACCTGGGTGAAGCATAGCCTTGAATGACAGGTGTGGACACTCTTCTGCATCCCGGATGTCTGCGTAGGAGGCATGGATGTGAATCTGGGTTGTATGCGTGCCCTCTGAGGGAACAACTATAAGCAGCAGCCCTCCCCTCTCCCAAAAGTCTCCCTTGGCTCCACGGTGAGAAAGAGAACTGCAGGCTGAGAGTCAATGACTCAAGACTCTGCCATGGGAAGATAATCCTCATGTGCTCCAGTTCCCATTAGAAAGATAAGAAGCTTTCAACATGGTCAAGATATGAGGTTGCCACATCATTGCAGGTGCATATCATTACAGTTCAGAAGGTCCCAAATAATAAGACAAAAAGGTGTTTCAAATAGCCTTAACTAGGCAGAGAACAGGCAGCAATGTGACGATTCATAATCCACACAAGGTACATGTTCAACTTGATTGTCTATCTATGAATTTCAAAGGCTAGCAATGTGAAAGAAAAGCAAAATCACATTAAGTAGGGGGAAAGTACTACACAGCATGTATACCGTGCAGTGTCACTCTGTGAGGGAAAAAGAAAGGGTATACACATGTATATCTTAGTATATATCTACACTATTTCCGGAAGGTACAAAAGAAACTGATAAAAACTAGTTGCTGGCGGGGTGGAAAATGAGAGGCCAGAGATCACGGGTGGACAGTTTTATTTTTCCCTATATACAATGTATAATTTTTGAATTTTAAAAATATTTTAATACCTTCGATAATAAATACATTAATTTAAAAAGAAAGGCCACCAGTGCAAAAAGACTCCTGGAAAAATAGGCCACACACCTTTGGGAGACAGTGTAAAATAATGTTTAAAAGCATAGATTTAAGTTGGTTTTCCAGATTTAAAAATCTCTTCTGTCAATGGACATGCATGTGACCTTGGGCAATTTATTTAATTTCTCTGTACGTGCAACGAGGATAGTAGTCCTACCTACCTCGTAGGGTATTTGATTTAAGCATTAATACTATGTGTCAAGAAAGCATCTAGCCCATGTATTGACTATAAGCATTACTGCAACCACATTCTAAAATAATGTAGTGCGATCAGTGCATATACTGGTAAAAATCTCTTGGCTGATGATCAACTCAGACAAATTTCAACAGAGCTCTTCACAACATTAGTGGATGTGCTTGGTGTCAATGCCAGAAGAGACATGGTCCCACAAGTCCCATTCATAATGGCACCATGGGAAATCCAAGACAAATTACTTAATGATGTCAGAAACACTGTGGGGCACAGTGGTCTCCCTTTTTTTAAAATATGGGAGTTAATTCATTGACCAATGTGAAATTAGATTCTGCACTAAAACTTTCTGCCAGGAGCCTCAATTCTGTGAGAAGGCTTCTGAGTGATCCTTTGTAAGAAATATCTGAGTTGCTATGATAAATAGAGGGTGTCCCAAGAAAGCTCTGGTCTACATTTCCTAGCAAAAAAAAACGTCACACAGTTTTTCCCTAAGAAAAAAGAGGGGAGAGAGAGAGAGAGAGAGAGTGTGTGTGTGTGTTAGGGAAAGAAGAAGAAGTTCTGAATGGCTGTGTGGTGAGGTGACGTGGGTATTTATTGACCTTCATTTCACGTAAACACTGCATGCCTCAATTTATCTTCTTAATCTATTGCACTCCCAAGGGATGTGCATTGGGTTACTTCAATGTTGAAAATGGCACCTCTGACTGTTTAATTCTGTGTTTCCCAACCTCAAAGCCAGAGGTCTTTACCTGATTTTCATTCAACCACTAAGTCCACTGATTCTCTCCTTCCTTCCTTCCTTCCTTCCCTCTCTCCCTCTCTTTCTCCCTCTCTTTCTTTCTTTCTTCATCAGATATTTACTAAGTGCCTAGCCTTTAACAGACAGTCTTTTACATACTGAGGAGAGAGACGAGTAAGGCAGAGATGAGTGAAGACAATCATTTCATGGTGTCTCCATTCTAGTTGGCAGAAATAGATAATGAATAATTAAACAAATAAATAAGATAATTTTCAAGAGCGGTACATACTAATGAAGGAAGATAGCTCCTAGGGAGGAGTTTCCTTAGTTAGGATGGACAAGGAGGGCAGCTTTGACACTGGAAGAATAAGAAGAAGCTGGCACTTTAAAAAAAAAAACCAGGAGTGCAATATCCCAGACAAAGTTAGGACTAAGGCAAAGTCCCTGAGTCAGGAATGAATGCAGGTGGGTTCAAAGAAGAGAAGGAAGACGGTGTGGCCAGACACTGAGTGGAACGTGATGAGCAGGAAGGGGAAAGAGCCTACAAAGCCTGCAGGTCAAGGCAAGGGTTCGGACTGCATTCTAAAGACGGGGGAAGGCGTTAAGCAGAGGAAGGCATAATCTGATCCCCTTTTCCAAAATATCTTTTCTTATGGTTTACTTCTTCTTGGGTACTTTAGAGGCAGTCGGGTAATTTCGCCTTAGTTAAAAATTGACCTGGTTATTAATATTAACTTACTTATTTAATCCCAAGGCAAGTGATAGTTCCCAAATAGGTAATATTTAACTTTACAAGCCACCCCCACATCTTCCCATCAGCTAAATTAATAGAAACAGCTTCATCCAGAATCATTCTCCTTATGCCAAGCTGAGGCATATTTTATAGTCTTTTAACTGTCTTATTTCATTGACTGAAGTTGATATTTTCATAAACATCCTCCAAATACGATATAATTATGCATCTCCCAACAAATGGCCAGGTTGTGTCAACATTAATCCAAGATGGAAGGTGGCAAACTATCAATATTTTAACAACTATCATCTCAGAAATTATGTCATTCCCTCCTATCGCTTCTGGATTAATAACATTTGCTTTATGATCTCTTCATGGGGGGAGGGGGCAGGGCAAGGGTTTATCTGCTTGGGAAAGATATAAAACCTTCATCCTCATTTTTCAGATATACATGCTGTAGGTCCCCAGAGCATCATTAAAATGGCTGCATAATCTTTGGAAATTAATTCAGAGAAAACAGATGCCAGTTTTTTTAGATGCAAGGACATTTTACTCTGCCGAATCTCCTTACACTTCCATTAAAAAACAAATATTTGTTTTAGTAGAAGCGAGTCGATCACCTTGGTGAGAATGTGATAACCAAGGAGAATGTGAGAGCTGAACTTTCAATTCCTGGGCTTGGATGTCCAAGAGGCCCGTTCCTCTTCCAGCAGCTCCAACCCAAGACCCAAACGCAGAATGAAAACAGGCTAGTAATAAGGATTTCATCTCCTAGTTCTAACCCTAAGTCCTTCATTTTCAGACAACATGGGGATCCCTCACTATTTAGTTTTAGAAACATAATTTTTTAGGATATAAAAATGACTGATTTTTAAGGTAGTATACCTAAATTCAAATATCAGAGATTAGGATGCATTTTGTTAGTGGGGGGATCCAACCAAGACTATTAACCAGAAATCCCCAGGTTAGCCCCCAAGTCCCTCCTTGAAACACAATATAGCCTTAACATGAACTATTGCTGGTGTTTTGGGTAAAAAAGGAAGGAAGGAAGGAAGGAAGGAAGGAAGGAAGGAAGGAAGGAAGGAAGGAAGGAAGGAAGGAAGGAAGGAAGGAAGGAAGGGAGGGAAACCCATTATCTAAATCTGTCTTTTAACAACCTACAATACAATAATATTACATCCCTTGGACGAGCATCACTTTAGAATCTTCAACATCATCACTTTAAGTGCATTTTCCACCACAACTTGGGAAGCTTTTAATTTAGAAAGCTGTTTACATACTCTAGGTTGCCATGGACACCCGTAAAGAAGCCCTAGGTACCTTGCAAATGAAGTCTATCACCGAATGTGGTGAGTCTCTGGTCACAGAGACCTGAGTAAATGAAGAGCACAAATACACGCATGGGTTCTCAGCAGCTGTGTTTGCCACTCTCACACTGAGGGAGCAAGGAGAGCCATTTCCTATCGTTCCTATGAATCCGAGACCAGTCTTCAATCCTTGCAGCAGGGTGGCTAAAAGGATAGGTTCAAATCCAAGCCCACGCATACCTCGGTTGCCTGAGTTTGGGCAAATCCTTTAACCCTTCTATGAGTCAGACTTTTCAAAAGGCTAATAACAGAGGCCTGCAGAGATTCAATGAGAAGGGAACACTGAGTTGCTAATATAGCACCAGGCACAGAATGGGTGGTGGGTAACTGGTAGCTCTTGCAGAAGCATCATCAAGGAGAACTATTTTCGGTACATTTAAGAGGTAAGGGCATTGCGTGGAAGGCTGGGCTGCAGGCACCACAGGGCTCAGCATTTCCTCTCTGAAAGAAAGTTAGTTATAACCATAATGACCACGTGCTGCAATAGTGCTACCAGTCTAGTCTCATTTGCCCCTTTCCACTACACAAACAACTCCCACACGCATTGCCATTCGATCTTCATTGAACCCAGGGTGCCAGGCAGGGCTGGCATTATCAATCCCATTTTAGAAATAAATTACACAGACGGCTCCCTCCCATCTCAACTGCAGCGACGTTTGGCTGGTTTGGAAAATCAAGTTTTCCACTCTAAACCTGTCTACAGTGTGTGGCAGCTTCTCACCGAGAAGGGAGAAAACAGTTAGAGTAAAGTGCCTGTCTTCTCCCCGTCCTCAGGAGCCCATTGAAAAAAGAGTCGCCCCTTCATTTCCCTTCCCCTCTAGGTGATAAGGCGGGGGACAAAATATATATGTGTGCAGTTGACCCTCAGCCAAAAGGCATCCCTGCTTCTCCTGGCTTCAAGGAAGAATGGAGCACTCTTGTCAATTCTGCCGACCGTATAAATATAAATTACACACACACACACACACACACACACACACACACACACACACACACACACACACTCTCTCAGCCTTCAAACAGCAGGTGCTCTGGGAGAGCTTTAATGTAAGACTTGGACAAAGTCAACAAACCCAAGAGCTGGAGGTGAGGAGAGTAGGCTGGATTCCATCACCCCATTGAACGGTCCAGAATGTTTTACCATTTTTGAGAAGCAAAAATTTGAATTTGAATCAGGTCTCTGCCACTCTGGGACAACTGCATAAAAATCACTGAGCCTCAGTGTCCCCATCTATAAAATGAGAACAGATTAATTTAAATACGAGGGCGATCCCCAGACCCAGGACTAGTTAGTTCTCTGTTTCCTTCCCAGCGACTCCCATGTTAACGCCCTCCGGAAGCCCTGAGATTGAAGAGTGACTCTGTCAGCTTTCCTTTCCTTCAGTTCCCTCAGACATATTATCCTACAGTGATTTTTTTTTTTTTTTGGTGCTCCCTAAGTCAGATAAAGACCTTATTTAACTATCATTTCCTTTTAAAACTTTGCATGGCGTTGGGACCAGACAACCTCACTTTAATGAGGACCCTTATCAAGTACCGACCATATGGCAGGCTATCAATCTCATTTACTCAGACAGTCTAACAGATGAACCCATATTTCCATCAGGGGGAAGGAACACAACATTTGGGGGAAGAAAAGTGACTAAGAAAATCTACCACTTGAACTGGCTCGACAGACACAA
>NW_011888821.1:542554-545509 GCF_000151845.1 Pteropus vampyrus | reverse complement strand
CAACTACCTGAGGTGGGTCTGAAGCTTATGTCTGTTTACAGATAAAGAAACTGATGCTTAGGTAGATTATTGTAGCTTTTATAAAGTCACACATTTACTACTAGACAGAAATAAAATTTGAAGCAAGAAGTTTAAATGCAGGACTAAGAAATTTCTGTAGAGGTATTTCTATAGAGGTGTAAAAAGAATACTGATCTCATAGACTCATTCTATCTGGGAGAATCAAGGAACATTTTGCAAAGCTGACAGTTGAGCTAAGTATTAAAGGACAGAGAATTTGCCCAGGTAGAGATTAAGATGGCTGGGGGCCTTCGGGTGAACGGCGAAGGCATTTCAGATGAAGAAAACAGTAGATGCAATTATGTTTATGACCAACACTAATTCAGTTTGGTGGAGGAATGGAGTAGGGTGAAGTTGAAGCAGGGGAGGGTATCTGGAAATGGACTTAGAGAAAGCAGGCAGATTGAAGAGATAATTTGCTCTAATTCTGTAGGCATGGGGAACAATGAACAGATTTTGATCAGTAAAAAAGGCTCTGTTAGGAGAAAATTATCCTTCCTAGGCAGAGGTTCATAAGCGACTGGTTTCAAGGGGTGACTTGGAAGAGTATAGATGGCTATTTGCGTATGAACGAAAGGAGGTCAATAATATGTCCATCTAAATCCTAGTTTCCAAGGAAAGAAAGCTCAGGACCAAAATGGGGAGATTCTAAACCTCAGCTTCAAACCTTTGGCTCTGATGGTATGCTCATCTGGGAACTTCTGAAGGTGGTTTGAGGAGAGTAGCATCAATACTGTGCCTGAAGAAGACAGCCCAGCAGCTAAGAGCACACGGATTGGTCAGGGGAGACAGAGTCAAGAAAATGAAGCCCTCTATGCCTCTGCATCCTTGTCTATGGTCCTGGTGAGGAGGACAGAAGAAAAGGAATGTAAAGTTTGGGCCATGGTGCTTATCACACAGCAAACCATTAATACTTGTTCACTTCTTCCTCCCTTCTCTCCTTCCCTCTCTTCCTTTCTCTTTTCTCTTTCTGCACAGGTTATCGATGCCTTTGACGAACGTGTTCTCCTGTTAGTACTATGACTACTCCTTTGTGGTAGTTCTTCTTTTCCTTCATCTCCTCCTCTTTATCATAATCATCATAATAGCTGTTGTTGTTGGGAATGGCAGGACTACCGAGGAGGGGAGAGCCTCGAGCAATACCTCAAGGACAGATTCTTTGTGGTGTCAAACTCGGGATGGACTGGACACAGAAAAGGGATGGCAAGGCACAGGGAGGGGCTTGCTTAGAAGGCACTCATGCACATGTGTCTACACTTCCCACTGCTCAAGCACCTTTGTAAACATCACTGGGACAGAAAATAAAAGACTATGAACTAGATGGGTGTTTTTAAATGGAACATTATTTAGTTGAGCTAAATGCGATCTCAGTAGGGGACTAAACCCACTGCTTGAAGGAGTGTGGGGATGAATACAAGCCGGAAAGGAAAGGTGACTGATTGTCCTTCCAGCCCCTGAGAGAGGGGAAGTGACTAAATCTCCACACTGAACTTCAGGAACTCTCAGGAAGTCAGTTCAGATGGACAAGGTCAGGGGCGGTGGAAAGAGAGTGCCAATGTGCCTAACCATCTTCTTTTGCCAATAACATCCTCAAAGGATGGTACGTGTGGCTTTCACTAAGTGGCTCAAAATTAGAAAGAACGCATGCTGGAACATGATGTCATGGCCTTATTATTTCTGGGTTCGCCTAATGACAATGGAGCTCATTGTAGAAGATCAATGACTATGGGCTTAAAAAACATCATGCTCTTTGCCTTGAGGTATTAATTCCCTATAAGAAGAAAGCTCTCTGGCCTTGCAGTAGAACTACCTGTCCAAGATGAACGTGTGTGGCAATTTGCAAAGCACACCAAGTGTGTGGACTGTGTCTCCTCCACCTCTATTTTCCTTATTTTCATCTGTTCCAACGGCCTCTGTTTTCTATTCTGCAATCTCTCTGAGCCTGACTCCCCGTCATGTGACCTAGATGAAGCCAACGAGACCATTTCATCCTCTTGCCCTCACTGATTGGTTCTCCTTTGTTCATGAAAATGACAATGGGGGAGTCATGCTCGTGGAACTTTTGATGAGACAAACAAGCATTTCCTTCCCCTGAAAAGTACGGTTTGTTGACATGAGGCCAGCAGGGTTGCTATCTGAGCACAAAGCTGGCACCCAAAGTGGGTGAAGCTGGGAGGACCACTGCCAGCAGTCACATCCTAATAATAGCTGCCACTTGCCGAGGTGCCCATCATTCACTAACTTATTTAGTCTTACCTAATTCTTCCCTTTCCCAAATTAAAACCTGTTGTTTTCATTAGTTTACAGATGAGGTAGCTGAGGTTTAGAGAGGTTGACACTGTACCCAAGATTTCACAGCTAAGAATGAATTGTGGAGCTAGAATTTGAAGCCAGGCTAGAACCGTGACCCAGATTCCTCAGAATTCACTATGTGAACTCTCAGGGTGGGCAGGGGACTTGGATGAGAGGAAGGGACTCGCCACAAAATCTTTCCGCTCCTTCCCTCCATACCAGACCAAATCCAGAAGGTGACATCTACGTGTCAAAAGACAGAAGTGCTGACAAGATGCAAGACCAACTCAGAGTTAATAGTCTCCTTAGCCAGATTCTCTCACATCAAGAAACACAAACAATGAGGGTCCTCGTAGTTCATGGGCAGGCACTGGCCAAGAGAGGAGAGATCTCACGGATATCCACAACTTCTCAAGATAACTCTGGAAATGAGTGGCACCCATCTCCCACAGTCACTCATGGGTGCTGATCAGTTGCAGAAGGCCAATACAGAGCCTCCTCTCTATTTACCAAACACCCAGCCTCGGTCCAAAGGTTTCCTACCATTGTGCTTTGTCTAGACTCTGAAACTTTCCCATGCCTAGCTTTCAACTCAATGACTCA
>NW_011888821.1:539648-541504 GCF_000151845.1 Pteropus vampyrus | reverse complement strand
GTCCTTCGTCTTTCTGCTTATGGATCTTCCAGGGGCTTTTCCATCAACTCACTGTTGCACAAGCAGGAGTTCTGGGACTTCTCCACTGTCTGCTCTTGGATGGAAAAGCCATTATGATCCACTCTCGCTCAATGAACCCAGCTACCTTGAACCTATCTAATGCTTTTAAAAACACATCCCCTGGTCTCCATCATTCTGCAGCTTGTTATGGCACTTGATGTTACAGTGCAGGCAGAAAGAAGCACACGCCAGGGCTCAGATCACTCCTGACTTTTACGCCTGAAATTGTTATCAGTCGCCTCCAGTGATCATTAAAGAAAGCGTGTCTTGATTTTTGTTTCTTTCTTTCTTTTCCTTTTTTTTTTTTTTTACACACAGAAAGTTTTTCAAGGGTGCTGTGCTACTTAACAAATGACAGAAACCTTCAGCAGTCCTGCTAGGTGCTGGCAATGAACTGTCTCTCTTTTTTTAATAGGCTGGGACAATGAAGTAGAGATTTTTCTGTGCCCAGATTTGGAGTTTCTCCAACCTTTAAACTTTATTGCCCAACAGAGCATCCAACTGTGTTTGTGGGAGAGATGGAGACCATTAAAATTCATTTGGTACTAAGTCTCCAGAGGAATACGCAAGCTTTCATCTTACTGACTTCTCCATCACATGGAATCCAAAAGACTCCGGTTTCTCAGGGAGTCAGTGAACAAATAAATGATAATAAATGATAATAATGTGTTGTCATTTCTGCATGCTGTCCCTCCCCTGGTCCCCTCTGTGACCAAAGGCACGTTTCTTAGGAAGGGGCTTAGCCAGGTCAGGGACTCTGCGTGTTGTCACAAACAAGAGCAGACCTGCATGTGGGTACAGGGAGTTGAGTTGGCGTCTACAGCATTGCACATCGTCACCTTCTATGAACAAAAGCAGTTCAAATCTCAAAAACATTTCGACTCGAGGTTACTGAAAAGCCAGCTTTAAGAAACGCTTGCAGAAAATAATGGTTCTGTTATGGTTGTTCGATGCCAGCCACACGAGACAAAGGGGCCAATAAAAATAAATCTTTATAATGAGAAAGAGAGAATACATATATTTCTACTCTTTTTCTATTGACTCTTGCCAAAGAGTTCAGGACATAGGAAGGTAGAGTCAGGATAACTCTGAGCATCCACAGGAAAGCTTATGCCTTGAGCATAAGAACAGGTATATCCTGAATCATATGTGGCCAGTTGTCTGAGGTTGGCTATCTTCACATCTGCCTTTGAGTATCTTATCATTCATGATGTTTCTCCCTCATTTTCAGCATTACAGTTTATTTTACATTTCCTCAAATCTAGCTTCTCCCAAATTTTAAATCTGTTGACCAGACCTGATGAACAGACCGTGTAATTTTATGGGAAGGTCCTCTTTGTAGAAACGTCTTGGAAAACTTAAAAAAAAAAACAACACAATCTTTGTCGCTTCTTTAAAATAAAATCAGTCTTTTCCCAAGGTCAGTGGTACTCTAAAACCTCATTCAAAAGAATGCTGCCGTTTTGAAGGGTGATCTTGAGTATACCATTAAAATAAAATCTTGTAAAACAGAAACTCTACATTCATTTAGTAATGAGAAACTAGATCTGAGACCCGAGACATATGAAATTAATAATATTAACGATAACAATAATAAGCATCTTTCTTCTTCTCTTTCTTCTTCTTCTTCTTCTTATAAATGATAAGTGTCTTATCTAAATTTAGTCTACAGGCTAAAGAAGGGAGAAGAATTCATCCTGTGGACCTATGGGAAGAGGGTAGTGATGAGCAGGAACTGCAAATGCACAGGTTTAGAATGACTTTGGCATGTTTGAAGATGAACAGGAGAGAGAGAA
>NW_011888821.1:526354-537033 GCF_000151845.1 Pteropus vampyrus | reverse complement strand
AGAGTCAGGATAACTCTGAGCATCCACAGGAAAGCTTATGCCTTGAGCATAAGAACAGGTATATCCTGAATCATATGTGGCCAGTTGTCTGAGGTTGGCTATCTTCACATCTGCCTTTGAGTATCTTATCATTCATGATGTTTCTCCCTCATTTTCAGCATTACAGTTTATTTTACATTTCCTCAAATCTAGCTTCTCCCAAATTTTAAATCTGTTGACCAGACCTGATGAACAGACCGTGTAATTTTATGGGAAGGTCCTCTTTGTAGAAACGTCTTGGAAAACTTAAAAAAAAAAACAACACAATCTTTGTCGCTTCTTTAAAATAAAATCAGTCTTTTCCCAAGGTCAGTGGTACTCTAAAACCTCATCCAAAAGAATGCTGCCGTTTTGAAGGGTGATCTTGAGTATACCATTAAAATAAAATCTTGTAAAACAGAAACTCTACATTCATTTAGTAATGAGAAACTAGATCTGAGACCCGAGACATATGAAATTAATAATATTAACGATAACAATAATAAGCATCTTTCTTCTTCTCTTTCTTCTTCTTCTTCTTCTTATAAATGATAAGTGTCTTATCTAAATTTAGTCTACAGGCTAAAGAAGGGAGAAGAATTCATCCTGTGGACCTATGGGAAGAGGGTAGTGATGAGCAGGAACTGCAAATGCACAGGTTTAGAATGACTTTGGCATGTTTGAAGATGAACAGGAGAGAGAGAAGGCCTTGAGCAGAGTGAAGAAGAAAGAAACTACACGGAAATGAGAACGCTGGGGTAGGCAGAGACCGGATATTGTGGGACCCTATGGACTGCGGTCATTTTCTTTTCCTAAGCATAATGGAACACCGCTGGAGAATTTTAAATAGGTAATTAACTGAATTAACTTATAGTTTTTGTAATGAAAGTTTTTTTCTGATTGTATTTAAAGGAAACATGTAAAAACATGCCGTCTTAATCATTTTTGAGCATACAGTTCAGTACTGTTAAGTTTATTTACATTGTCATAAAACAGATCTGTAGAATGTTTTCATCTTGCAAAACTAAACCTTCAGGCCTATTAAATAAAACTTCCTTTTCCCTCTACCTTAGGCCTCCGGCAAGCACCCTTCGACATTTTGTTTGTGTGAATTTGACTATTCTGGATTACTCATATTAGTGGATTCATACAGTGTTTGTGTTTTTGTGTCTGCCTTATTTCCCTTAGCATAATGTCCTCAAGGTTCATCTATGTTTGTCATGAAACAAGATTTCCTTCCTTTTTAAGGCTGATTATTATTCCATTATAGATATATGCCACATTCTGTTTATCCATTCATCCAATGATGGGCACTTGGGTTGCATCCACCTCTTGGCTACTATAATCAGTGCTGCTATGAGACATGAGTGTGTAATGGATTTATGTTTTATACAATTTGGGCTAGTGTACAGATAATGAATTGTGGGGGAAGGGCGCAAACTTAGATCCTGGGGAGTCCAGGAAGGAATCTATTGCAATAGTCAAGGTTGGAAACAGACTTGGACTAAGGTGTAGGCATGGGAACACTAAGTAGTGGGCAGAGGATGCACTGCAGAGGCAGGGTCTCAATGTCATGTTGGTGGCTGAATGGAGCGGCCAAAGGAAGGGAAGAACACAAGCATGAGACCTATGAAACAATGAGCTCAGTGCCCGGCATATAGTAATCCTTCAATAAAGATTAGCTGCTCTTATTATCTTTATCCTAATTGCCACTTCTTATTCCTTAGACTGGCAAATGCAACATGAGAGACAAGACTAGACTGGATCACAGGCCCATAGATGTCACGAGATGATAGACAGTCTCCCCTGGGCCCTGACCCATCTTTGTTAAGAAAGCTGAAATCTTGATCCATTCCCTCAACCTCTTTCCAATTATTTCTGACTGCGAAACACTCTCCTTGAGCGTCTGTAACTATGCCATATCCATACTGATACTGCCTCCCCGTAACCATTTCTTGAACCTGCAATGCCTTCCCTGTAGCTATTTAGGTCTGGAGACCTGACTCTTCCTTCTCTGCCAGCTGCTTTCCTACCACGACCTCCCCTCCATTTTCTGCCCTCTTCCACATGGCCTTCTCTTATCTCTTCTACCTCAAGGAATGTGCACGTGCCGCACCCCCCTTTCCTATTGTTCGGAAGCACAAACACCTGGGCTACCACCTCCCATGCCATCATTGAGTCAACTCTTCATCACCTCTTTCTTCCATTGTCAACTCAACTGTCAATTTCTGGTAGAGCACGTCTTGACTTAGTCAAGCTTAAGCGGGGTTCCTTTGCTATGTGCTTTCCCAGAGTCATGTACCTTTCCTTAGAACACTGCCCTCAGATGATAATTTTAGGATTTGTGTGTGTGTGTGTGTGTGTGTGTGTGTGTGATTCTTTGATGTTCTCCCCCACCTCAACTCCTCTCCTAAGCCCACCCAATTGCATGCTCCTAGGAAATAGATTCCTCATCTGTTTTTGTCTATCATTTAACACGAGCACCAACACTCAGTAGGACCTTCGCATATTTGAAATCAATGAGTTACCACAACCCTAGTCTCCAAGAAATGTTCTTGTATGACCCTTGGGTATGTGATTTCCCCTTCACTAAACGATTGTTGAATTTTTAAGTCTGTATCACACAGTACTGCACTTTTGAGTGCTTGATAAATGTCTTCCTGTTGATTTAAATGGGGAGCATTCTTGCAGATTGAACCAATGCCATATTTATTTTGCTTCAATTTTCTTCTTGCTCCTCTTTCTAAATCTATGCCAATGCACCACCACGGTCTCTGCTGGGCTGAGCTAGGCTCCGAACAGGCGCAGAGTATGCACACACCTAGAAATTGCACTAGGGGTTATCGAATATGCTTTTCCATTCCAATTTTATCTGAGATTTTAGAAATTCCATTTCTCCAGGATGCAATGGAGGTATTTCGTTTTCAGATATTGTCCTATTTGTTAAATAAAAGAACCTTCAGAAAACCATTTTTACTAATCATTAATTTGTGTATTTTCAGATTCTTTTTATACCAGAGCTCAATTGAGTTATGCATGTCAGAGTGAGAATAAGAGTCTATAAGCTTTACATTTCTGCAATTGACCGTGACATAGCAAAAGTGACAACTATATGAAAGTGATTGACAATCAACGGCTTAAAAGAATACATCACATCCATCCACTGAGCAAGAAACTGCATAAGTAGGGCAGAATCCCCAAGTCTGGCAAAGAAAAATACAATTTGAATAGACTTTGTCTTTAAATAGAAGTGCCAATTGACACATTTTATTCTGCTTTTGTAGACTAAGGTTTGCAAGTACACCATTAAATGCACGCACATAGAGTTTTCAGAAAACCAATATGACAGTAAGAAAGTTCGTCCTTGTGAGGTCTCACAGTTACCCATCTATGTCTCCATCTGAGGTGTCAAATAAAATCCAGTGTATTTAAAGAGTAGATAGGTAGAGCTCAAGCTTAGTTCTACCTACCAGTTACTTTGAGCCCTCCGCACTTTTAATTGAGTGCCATTTAGTTTCTCATTCAGTAAAAAGGTACCACACAGCATTTTTCACTCTGTCACTACTCCCATAATCTGTGCATCCATAAGCCAATAGAAGCATAACTGGTGCCAGCAGAATCAGAAAAGCAAACGTATTAGTTTCCCAAATGATCTCTGAAATAAACTAGCTGATGATGTCTAAAGACAGGGGAATGTGAAGTTAAATCTGGATGCACCGGCATTCTTGATCCAAAGCAAATAGATTCCCAACAGGAGGGCTGTGAGGATGCTCAGAATCAGACATACTTGTCAGAACACTGCTGGTGCTGACTCTATCATGCAGGTGTGCAGAGCTCCCTGGAGATATGTGGGCCTTTATCTTGGGGATGCTCTGTGTCACTGGAGGCATATGACTACCTTACTTCTGGGCCGACATTCCACTGAAGGAAGAAAAAATATATCAGTGTCATTGCTTAAACTTTGAAAGATAAGGAGGATGCACAGGTATAAGCAAATAGAAGGCTGCTCTTATAAAAGGAGAGACTACAATCTTGGACTCAAATGTCAAGGGCAGTTTTAGGAGGAAGATCTAACATAAGGAAAGTCCTTCTCACAGAGTTCATTCCCTTCAGTGTATGGTTTGCCTCAAAGAGGACTGGGGTGGCTTGCAAATAATGGCCACAAACTTATCATATCTCTGTTTGTACACACCTTTTCAAGGTGAGTTCACTGTTTCTTTCATTGCTATCACTCTATCCCTTGACCCTGGGATTAGCGGTATGACTTACTTGGGCCAACAGGATATCAGCAAATATAGCGCAAGCAGAGGTTGGAAAGTGCTCGTGAGTTAGGGATTACCCTCTCACTGCACTTGAAACTCTGAAACCCATGCTAGCCTGCTGACTAAGCCTGAGCTAGCTTGCTAAGAAGGCCACACAGAGGAAAATTAAAGCATCACAGAAAATCACCAGCCATATGAGTGAAGCTATTCTAGAAAATCCAGCCCCAGTGGCATGAGGAAGCCCAGCAGAAGAAAATGCCCAATCGAGTCTAGTTCATGCTGCTGTCACAAATGCCATGAGATGTTGGAACTGTTTGTTACACAGCCAAAGCTAACTATCACAAGGGTACAAATGTTATGAATCCCTGGGATTCTGCAACCTCTTTTTATCAAATTTAGTCTAGAAAAGAGATGAAGAAAGACTGTGCATAAATAACTATAGAGATTCGGGAATTGTGCTTACTATTTAATAATTATTTTGTTTGAAAAGTAATGCATGCACATGGCAAAAAGTCAATGAGTTTAAATTAGCATACCATGAATCATTAGTTTCCTCTTACCCTGAAGCCTCAGCCACCTTCTCCTGAATAGTAACTATTATCAAGTCGTTGTCTGTCTTTCCAGAACACATCCAGGCATCCTTATGTCTAAGTCTTTATACACAAATGTGATTGTACGACATACACTGCTCTGTACCTTTCTCTTGTTCCACTTATCTGCATCCAAGTCGACACTGATATCTAAGTTGAGTCGATATTTATCATCTTTTCATAATATCACATTTAGATCTACACCTCATCCCTTAAGTAACTGCAAAATATTACCGTGTACAAGTTGCAACATGGGATTGTTATAAAATAGATATAACTCCAGACAGTATTTGGATTCAATCTGGAACCAGGAAGGACAGAATAAAAAAGAAAGAAGAGTCCCTGCTCCATGCCTAAAAAGCAAGCTGAGCTAGGTGGTCCATCAAGAGCACTTGTCACCTTAGAGAAAGTGAGCTCTATGTGGGGGTCAGGCCATAATGGCAAAAAATTCATAGAGGTGAGATAGTTAAAATGGAAATGGCCACAAACACATCCTTGCCAGCACAATTCATCAACCGTCGATGCTCCTTTTCTTTTCCCTTCCTGCCTTTTCTCATAAGAGTTAATAGGTACAAAGCATTTCCTACGTGTTAGGCACTATGCTAAGTTCTTAGATGCGTGATCTTACGTAGCCCTTAAAATCATCTCCTAAGAGGTGTTCTAACGCCATCTCATTGTAATATTTGTGAGAAAATTGAGACTTAGGGAAACTAAGTCACTTCTTGAAGGTCTTTGGTAGTAGAGCCAAGACCTTCTAATTATGACACTGCTGCTTTCCCTAGCACTTCACAGGGCTGCGATTATAAACCCTGAAGGAGGCATGGCAGGTGGAACAGGGATTCTGATGGCAGCTTCCTCTGGCGCCACAACTATTACAGCTGATATGGGTCCCTATAGATGGATCTGCACAGCTTCCCGTGGGCTAGAAACATCTAATGGAACCACAGGACCTTTCTATATCTTCCTGATGCCTCGGGCCAGTGTCTGAAGGACAACTGAGGTCATTGCTACACTCCAATTAGGTGACATTTTATTAAGAAAGGAAGATCCCATCCCTATTTCAGGAACCCAGAGGGTCATCCCCATGAGCCCCCAACCAGATTCTTGAAGGCAAGGACCCATGGTACCTTCCCTCAGCTAGAATGTAAACTTGGAGAGAGCAAGGATCTCATCCGTCTTGTTCACCACTACCTCTTCAGCACCTATGAGCATCTCTGTCAAGTATCTAGTGAATCGATGAACGAGTGAATCCAGGACAGAAGGCAAGTCCTAAGAGGGGTGTGAAAATCAAGAAGATTTCCTAGTGTTCTCAAAGAACCTGAAGGAAGAATCACTCACGTTTTAGAATATTAGAAAACCATATAAAAAGGAGGCACCTGGCACCCGGTACAGTACCCAACGAATGCCTGTGAAATGAATGTATGTCTTAGACTAAGACCAGAGGCTTTGAAAAATGGGGTTCTTGTCTGTAAAAACTTTTGAAATCAGAATGCCTTGTAAACTTTGTCAAGCTATAGGGTCCGAGGTCAGACTAAATATCAGAGAATAAGACCAAGGGCCATTGCTAGGACTGCACCCCACCATGACGAAGCAGCTCTGATAGGAAGGGGCTCTACCAGCGAGGGTGGGAAGAAAAGACAAGAACGTGGCTGGAGCGGCTCCACCAAACCCCAACTGAACAAGGTGTAGGAGGCCCCTGTGTGAATAAAATCATTTCCCAAGGGCTAAGACCAAAGAGCATGATTTTACCAGACAAAGGGAACTTGAAAACATGGTAACATATCAAAGGTGGTTTCATCATCTCTGCAGGAGAGAAAAATGATGACAACCTCACAGGCGGTCAAGATGTGGTCAAATGTTGATGTCAGTCTCCACATCTCCCGAGATCCTTGTATTCCTGTGTTCGGTGCCTCTTCTCTATGCTCCTAGAGTCTCTGCACTGGTTCTGCTTCTCACCTTGGTTCTTTCCCACAGTTAGTCTCTCTGAGGGATGGATCTCTACTGCACTCGTAAGCATGTGGAACACACATGGTTGATACTAAATGATATTTCGGATGAGGCTGATCTGTGCAGACATTCTAACCTATTGCTGTTAAAGTACTGGGTATTCGATATGCGATTTGGACTTGCTACTGGTGACTTGACAACGTCATATAAACATCCATTGAATAACCTCTAGTGAAAGGATCTGAGTGTGTGTAAGTGTGTCTGTGTGTGTGTATGTGCACACCTATGTGCAGCTGAGGAGATCGGTGTATATACACTGATCCATGGCAAGTTGAAAGTGGATGGTCATCTTACTGGAAGTTTCCTTAAGTTCCTAGGTATTTTGTCAATTAGGAGAAGAATGGGAGAGCCTGTCTTTCCAGTCTCGGCATGATGATTAGGTATTTAAGAAGAGCTGGCATGACTCAACAGGTTCTAGAAAATGTGCCAGAATGCAGACTTTCAAGAAAGGCCTTCTCGCCTTGCTTTAACCAAGGGGAATTACATCATACACAAGCATGTCACAAAAGAGGGAATGAAACACTGTGCTAATTCAGCGGCGAGGGTTTTCTATAATAGACATCCCGCCAGATGCTAAAACCCCTCCAAGTGGCGGCAGATGAGCATCAGAGAAAGCCCTTCTCAAAACAGCTCGTCCGACATACTCATGCTTGCAGCATCTTCCTACCTGCCTCCTTTGTAATCTAAGCAGGTGACAGCTTCATTCAGTTGTTAGCAACAAGAGGAAGAATCGATTCCCCGCGAATGCCCTAATGACTGGAGACTGGGACACAAACCATAAATGGAGACTTTCTGATTCCAACTGAAATTATAGTTTGCCCTGCGAGATTGCACAATAAATCAGGGGAAAAACCAGCCAACATAGGACTCTGGGGTCATTGAAGTGATGTTGACACATTACAATAATGAGAACTTGAAATACCTCATGCCCTATTGATTTTTAGGCTGAATCATTCCCACTGCAGAAGATTACAAGACTCTGTCTCGGAATCATGGCTCACACAGGAGATGCTGATGAAAAATACACCCAATCCAATCAAAATGAAAAGCTTTACTTGTACTTATTACAAATCTAATACCATTGTCCCTAAGCTGTATGATAGGCACTTAACCTACAAAAGAGGGAGGAAAAAAACCACATTTTTTCTTTTAATTAAAATTGTTCATACCTTTTCTTACACATGGCTATTCGCTGTGCCTATACAGTAAAAAGTATCCCAAAGAAAGCAGGCACAATAGCTCAATTAGTGCATAAAGGGCAATTTCCTTATGCTTTTCTAATTCCGGGGTAGCTTTCAAGTTCCCTGCATCACCATATCATTTTGAAGAATGGAAAATCATGTCCTAACGACCAACTTATTTCCTAGTCAATAGGAAAAGATGCATTCCACCAGCATCTAGCCTCCACAATAAACAAAGAATGCCTTGCTGATCTTTCCTTTTATCCCTGAAAAGTGCTCCACGGAGCTGAATAAACACAGTTGTGGGAGGCCAACTGGTGACATAAGTTAATTACTAACCTGTCACACAATCAGAGAACGGTAATAATTTATTTTCACTGTTGCATTAACCATAAGTTGCTTTTTGCCAATGGGGTGTGCTGGGGGAGGAGGCACTAGAACATCGCTGCTTGCCATATACCCTATAAAGGGTGGTGTCAATATTTTAGTTAGGAGACCATATATAAACTGTGCCATTGCTTTTACTATGCAAGCTGTTCCGGCCATAATTCAGAGAGCGATTATCCACAGATCTCTGCGTTAGGAGAGAGGGGACTAGCAGATAGCGATAACGCTGTCTTTCCTCAATAGCACTCTGAAAATATTATCTAATTATTATAAATGTAATTATTACTTAGGTTTACCAGGATTTAATACATAATAAATATCCTGACATGAGCCATTGTGAGTAGACGTTCCTTAAAAACATTTACTGAGGTCCTAATATGGGCGTTGTGCTCAGAATTAATTATATGTTGTTCACCTGTTCTTGGACTTCATGAAGTTTATAACCTATCATTACAATCTAATTGTTGAGATGAACACCTGCAGGCAAAACCTATGGGTCTCAAACGGCCTGATTATGGAACAAATCCTCATGTCCTTCTGAGGAGGCTGACTGAAATAAATAAATGGTATTTAGAAGCCAGCTGGTCTCATACATCCTGATCATTCTTCCTCTACTAACTTGACCTGTGGATGTCTTGCTCTTCCTGGAAATATATTTTTCTGCTTATAAACCTCCCTACATGCTACTATTTCATCAATGTCATCAAGCTCTGAGGACCTAGCTAGAAACTGTCATCTCAGGACTCGGCTGTAGTCGAGACCTAGGTTCTTCCACATGTGGTTAATCCGCTTATTAATAAATTGCTTGAAAGCAGGCAATTGATGTAAGGCACTTTATCACACTTGTGGGTAGAAAATGGTTCATAAATTGGTATAAAGGAAGGCTCTGGGGGTTACCCCACAATATCGTGTTCTGCTGTAGGGATCCAGAGAGCTGGCCTTAAATCTTCACACCAACTGCTTTCGGCAAGCCTTCTTCTGGGGTTCGAGAAATCTCTGACAACTTCATTTACAGAGCTGAAAAAGCACCTGAGAACTGGAGAGCGTTTAATGTCAGTTTGTAGAGGACTCCAAGCTCGATACCACATTTCACCAGTCTGCTCACTTTTGATGCACCCGTCCCAGCTAACGTCACCACGAGAAGACCTGGTCTGCAAAGGACTGAATAAGCTTCTCTCTTTCGAGCACCAGGAATATAACAGAGTAGTCAAGCACGTTGTCTATGAGGTTAGTCTGCCTGTGCTCAGAGCCGGGGTCCACGCGAGTATGAACAGTGGGATTGTGGGTAAATATAGTCTAAAACTGCTCCCTCACCTGTAAAATAAAGACATGGACCCATAAGATGTGCCCCTGACACATAAGGTGTTTGCGAGGGTTAAATAAGCCAATCAATGTCCAGCGCCTCCCACAGCACTTGTCAGTACTAAATTTGGTGCATTTAAGCTGCGATGTTTTCCCCCCAAAGCATCCGGCTTAGAGGCATTTGCTGTGATTTTCTGAGTTCAGTTCAGCAAGGGGCAATGTGGTGTAGCAACAGTTTTAGATAACTGTGCCTCAACTGATAGGTTCAAGTGGGCAGCCAAAATTGATTCCCATCTGATTGTTTTTGTATTAGCAAGACAACAGCATGGCTATGAAAAGTTAGGCACCGGGAAGCAGTTCTAGCTGTTTAGAAACATAATCTAGCTCTTCCAGCAACACGCACGCCTAGCACGCAGCACGCTCCCAATTCACTCGTTCAAATGAATGGCAAAAAGTCACATGAAGCACGTGAAGAACAACAGAGAAAGTCAGGTTCCAAAAATTAGATAATTCCGCTATTTCCTTTCAACGAGGTCTCTGCCACCACTTCCACTGACGATCTGGTCTAAATTTACAGGACGGAAACAAAAGAGCACGTGTAATTTATAAACGCCAATTTAAAAATACCAGCGCTGAAGGGCCATGCCTTCCAAATTCCCCTGGCCATTTTCTACAAGACACCACAGAGTAGCACATATCTTTCTTGTTAACATTTCATGGAATCTTTCCATAAACATACGCTTGTTCTTGTCGTCAACATTTTGTCCTGTCACTGCAACAGATGGCTTTACACTGGAGCATATGAAAATATTAAATACTTTATAAGCCTGGTGGAAATATGAAATGCCTTTGGAGGAATGAATCGCTCCGTGATTAATGTAAAGCAACCATGCAGGATTCCGTGAGAAACAGGAACCTTCAAATTGCGTTGC
>NW_011888821.1:508449-523129 GCF_000151845.1 Pteropus vampyrus | reverse complement strand
GATATATGAAACATTTATATGTACAGATGAAACATGAATGTATACACAAATATTTACATACATATATACATATGTATGTAAGAATACATTTTCATATATTTGCTGGTACTTACATTTATTTTTCTGAAAACTATAATCATATCCTTTGCCAATTTTCTTTCTGTACCATTAGTCGGTCTGTCTATTCACCCATCCACCCATCCATCCACATATTCAGCCAAGATTATAAGAAGGCTAGCCCTAAGATCACAGGGACTTCCTCGGACTAAACGAATTAGATCCATGTCAGATTTATTTTCTACTCACGTCAAAAATAAAAAAATGATTTTTTTGGGGGGTGGGGTGGGGTGGGGTGGGGTGGAGGAATGGAGTCATAAAGTTTCAAATTTAATTACCTATCCTTCTACTCACTAACTATTGGTAAACCTAGAAAGATCATCTCAAGTCTCAGTCTCCTCCCATGAAAAATGGGTATAACAGGAACACCTACCTCATAGGGCTGCTGGACATATTCGGTTCAACAATACATAGGCAGATGTGAGTGCAATGCATGGCTCATTGAAAGCACTCGACAGACAGTATCACCAATAATGATAATAGTGTATAATTCTACATACGGAGCAGTTACCTAGTGCATTACAAGAAACCCTGGTTTCTTTTTCTTTCAGCAGCAGAATTGAAGCCTGAACCACTTACGACGTTGATGTAACCTCAACATTTTTAGCAATCTGGGCAAATTTCATAATAGGGATTCAGCAGAAATTCATTTTCCCCTTGTCGAATGCACTCTTTTTAACGTCATACCAAGTTTATCACTGGTTGTCTTTATTTTTAAAAGCAGAGTCACATTAAGTATGGAAATATGTTAGGAACCAATTCTACTGAATATAAAATTAAAATGGCTATTTTAAATCCGATTTTCTATCATTTTTTTCTTTTAACATTAAGCAAGATATATGTATTTCAGCACTGTAGACTAATAGACAACACTCATAAAACCTTATCGGATAGTCTTAGCTATGTGAACTTATTCCCATTCGTTTACCATTGAACAACACATTCTGGTTTAATTTTAAACCATTTCCTGCATCAATACTTAGATGGGATAGGTATTCTACAAAAGCTAATTCAATAAACTGTATTAAAAAAAGAAATTCGACGATAATGGATTCAACATCAATCTTCTGACAGTTCTGAAATGGGATTCACTCCTTGCTTTCTTTGTGTGAATGTGAGTTCATTGGGCCTGAAATACACAGGAAGGACTGTGATGATTGCCACTTCCAGCTCAGTTCCTGGACTGTTCCAGGGTTGGGAGTGGGTGTCTCAGGCGTCTGTTTCTATGCCTTTGGCATTGCTGGATGGACAAACCAAAGCTGCTCAAGAGGGATTACCCTTCCCCTCTCTGTGAAGAAATCTGTGCCTTGCCATTCCATTCTGTGGTTCTGCATCTTCGAGCTTTTTGTGGGGCAATGCACAGAGAGCTACGTACCAACACTCAAGTAACGTTGAGGTTGGGTCGGAAGGCTGAGGAGGCAGCTGGCACGGAACTGACATCGGTGAGATCAGTGATTTCCAGGGCCGCAACCTCTTCTTCCTCCAATATTCTGTATTCACGATATGAGATATTTCCTTTTAAAGTATAAATCCACACACACCCTAAATAAGAAAAGTTTTAATATAAACTCTTCCATCCATTTATTCACTCATTCAACTAAAATTTACTGCAGTTCTCAACTGCCATCTCATTTTTTTTTTTTTCCGAACAACTCATGTATACATGTTTAATGGCAGACTTGCAAGGTCTTCATCTAATGCAGAAAAAAATTGTGTCAAACTGGCACTTCTATTTAAAAATCTACTCACATTGTTTTTCTCTTCATAGGTTTTACTACGTGCTAGAAATTCAATGGAGAATGAGACAGGCATGGCCACTCCCATGGTCTACATGACAGAAGATAAACAGACTGGCTTTAGTGAGATCAAGTGGGCCAAGTCCTCGGACCCTGGTTCTGTGCACACTGAGTAGTTAAATAGTGAAAAAGAAAGCTGTGGGCGTCATCGTTCACTCTCATTCAAAAATGGTTAAGGTAGCTTTCTGGACCCACTACCCCTAAATGAAGCTGAAATGTCTTTTGTTTCAAAATTCAAGTGAAGACGGTGCCTAAACACTTATGCTTCCACGCATTAGCATTTAGAAAATGGAATTACTAAAGAGCGTGGAGAAGTGGTTAGGAGCCCGGGCTGTGGACTTTCAATCACCTCTGCCACTTAAAAGCTGCGTGACCTTGGGAAAATTACTCAACTTCTTGGTGCCATGGTTCTCTTCTCTGTAAAAAGTAGATAATAATAATATCGACTGCTTAGGCTTGCTTTAAGGAATGAATTAATATTTTAAAGCATTTATAACAGGGTTTGGCACATATGAAATACTATTTAAGTGTTTATTAAATAGTAAGCAAATAAACCTATGTGCCAAACCCTTAAAAATACCAGGAAAATAATGGTGTTGGAATACTGAGAGGGAAGAAGAAAGGTTCTCAGAATGTTGCAAGACTCATTTAGTGGTATTGCATTCCTCTCTTATTCAAAGAAATTTCATTCTCCGGCACTTGTCGAGGTAACACTGAGTAAATCAAGGGAAAAGAGGTAGTTAAATCACAATGGCCCATGCCATATTTATAAGGAGAGATGCAGCTGTAGGCAGCTGTAAAATTTTAAGTCAAATTGTAAGAAAATATGGATCTTCTAACTTTGCATCGTGATCCCATTCACAGTATCCAATCGGAGACGTTAAAAGTTTCATAACTGAAATTCACAAACCTTATCCACTCTCTTGAAAAATCAGAGTATGTAGATATTAGTCATAGCGCCACTGATATCACTGAGAGCAGGATGTCTCAACCTCAGAACGACTGGCATTTGGGGGCTAGATAATTCTTTGTTGCTTGGGGGAAGAGGGCCATCCTGTGCATCCTAGGATGTTTGCTAGCATCCCTGGTCTGCACTCAGTAGATTCCAGTAGCACCCCCGGCCCAAATGTGACAACCAAAAACATCTCCAGTCTGTTGCCGCATGTTGTCCTTGGAGAGGAGGAGAGTAAGAAAACTGCTCCTGGCTGAGAACCACTGGCTTAGGGCATCTGTCGAGTCCCAATTTTGTGTATCTTTCTAAATTCAGATGAGTGCGTTTTCAACAGGATCTTGGATCTGGAATCTAATTGCTTATTCTAATTATAAAGAGTCTTGAAGATTGCTTCCCCATCTCTAAATTAGGCATAGCAACACCTACCTTACAGAGTTGTGCTAAGGACCGGAGAAAATGTGGTAGAGGTCCCAGTCCAATGCCTGACACAGAGGCAGCAAGTGCCCAGGTAGAAATCAGCATCATGACCTAGATCTCCTGTTGCTGTTGACGTGTGATCCCACCATTATCGTCATCATCCTCATCATTATAATAAAAATGGAAGGCCTCTACTTATATATGTGAATAGCTATAATAGACACAACTGGTATTTTCATCTCGTTAGCAAAAAGAAAAACGAAAACAAAACATCTGATTTCCTCACGAGCAGAGATTTCAATTAAACAGCAAAGACATCCTGTAGCAAATGCAGACACAGACTTAACATGAAGAGAAAAGAAAGGGCTGGCAGCGGCCTTCCTAATATATGGTTCTTAAGGGGTCCTCTGTCCCACGCAGACATCGGGCATACAAGCCACCCTGACTCATGTGGTTGTTGCTGTTTTTCTGCATTGGACTGAAAGTGTGAGAGATCTGGTGCTGAGGGCAGACTTCTCGATGGTCTATGTCCGTGTGTATCTGCTCTTTGTGTGATCAAGATACATCAAACCAGTCTAGAAAATTTAACCCATTAACCAAAAACTGCAGGGAATTCGATGCGGCTGGTCATGACCACTAATTTCTTTGTAAGGCCCTTTTTACAGAATGGTGAGCTTTGGCTAATTAGGTAAACATAAATCCAGGATTCCAGACTTCAAGTCTATAGAAGTAGAGAAAAAGTAACAAATATACCCAGCATTGCATAAGAAAAAAAATATATATCATGCTTTCCTGGAAACGTGGATACACTATTTCTGCTACGATTATATCATTTCTTGAAAAGTCTTCTCTGGCATTTGGAACTAGCTGAAAGATTATTCACTACCAATTAATGTTAGGGAACTAACAACTGCTTTACTTGCTTTTCATTTAAACCCAACTGAAATAATTTCATGAGAACTTGCAAATACAAAATTGCATGAAGAACATCCAATTGATCCTATTTACCTTCTCTACATCAAAGTCTTCAGACAGACATCATAAGCAAATGGGAAATGGGGGCCTTCCAATATCCTATAGATTATGCAAACACCTAACCAGAAAGAACACTTTGAAATTTTTATGGAGCAGGAAAAATTGGAAGTGTATTCATCGAGGCAGTGAAATTGGGCTTTTTGTCATTTTTAATTGCTTGAATTCATAACCTAGTTTTGCCGAATCAAAAACAAGTTGCTATAGCTGACACAAGCTGTTTCAGCTTTTTGGGTACGCATACACGCACCCTACGACTTTTCATTCAAACTTCTTATCTGTTAATTAAAAAAAAAGAACACTGCTAAAAACTTTTGGGGACATTATAGTTATTGAATAATTAAATATAAAGGTTTCTAAGCCAAGCTCTGTGTGCTAAAAGCCGACTTTTACAGATTTATTTCATTTAGTAGCACGGGAGCAGAGGGGTGGCGGGGGGGGGGGGGTTAGCATGAAAACCACATCTTCAGGACTGCTATTTTCTTATATATGATTTCATTCAAACAAATTAAAATGCATAATTAAAAAACCATTTGTGCCCTCATTCGTTCCTGTTTACTATTGCTCTTAACACCAGCAAATGCTCAACTCTGCATAAAAATGAAGGGGAAGACACAGGACAAAGACGTACACCCATTAATATGCACAAAGATCTCATGTATTATCACATCCTGGAGTTTTCAGATATACATCAAAACAAAGTCTAAAGTACAAAAAACTTGTAGAATCCATGATGTTTCTCCCTATGTCTGTCAGGAAAATCGACCCAAGATGAAGATTAAAGTCTCATCAAGAGACTTTCATTTTCATTCCTTTAGAATTACTTTCAAAGAACTTATCCCAATCCCCTCTGTAATAACTCTAAGATTAATAATACATGTGGGGTTTTTTTAAAAGCTAAAATTTAAACATAAATAAAATTTAATTAATAATAATAAAGTTTTATGATGACTTCATAATGTCCTTCCTCTTTTGGACCATGTTCCATGTCTCTGGTACTGCAATTTTGCTCAAAACCTAACATAAAAATTACAAATTTTGACAAAAAACAAGACCAAAATTTCTTTCATTGCATGTTCTAATAGTTATTTAGCTCGAGACTGACCCATCCAACTAGATTCTCTGTAAACAGAAAACAGTAAGGGATATTGTCTCTGATTCTCATGTAATGTTCTCAGAATATGACCATATAGTCTCAAAATCTCACAACTACAATTTAGAGGGAGGCAATTGTGGCAAAAAGAAAAAAAAAAGCCCTTTATTTGAAATCTACTTCGACTTTTATGTCATACTCATGGAGAGAGAAAAAAATTGGAAAAAAAAATTGTGATAAATAAGCTAGCCCATAAGTCAAGGCTGATGGTTATTTATACTAAGTCCAAATAAATACATATTAAAATGAATCCAGAGTTTAAAATTAGGTAACAGGGAAAATAGAAGTCTGAAGTATACTATTACAGTAGACAAACATAAAAACAGGCTCTAGCCCAATAAATTTATAGCAGGCAAAGTACACTGTTGTAAATACCCATCACTTGGTGGTAACAGAAAAGATTCTTCTTTTTTCATGTAGTAAAGGATTCTCCAAGAGCCTACTTGCTTGGTTAAAATGAAACGACCAGAAAAGTTTGAATATTCACTTTTTTATAAGATGAGTGTACAGTGGATTGCCTGATAACTGATTAATTCTTGCACATGAGCAGAGAATACCAAAAAGGAAAAAAGAAAATCAGGTTCCGATGATCCTTCAGGGTACAAAACATTTGTTAAAATAAAAATGCAGTAGTAGAAGATACGTGAAAAGCTTTCTGTGTTCCAGGTCCAAGAGTAAAGACAGACAGATGGAAAGAAATACAGGTGGATGGATGGGAGAAAAAAAAGGAACGAGAGAGAAGAAAGGAAGGGAGGAAGGAGGGAGGGAAGGAAATAAAAGAGAAAAAAGGAAGACCAGTAAGGAGAGAAGAAACCTTCCCTCTGGAAGATAATACTTCCTCCACTCTTCGGAGAAGCAATTTTCTCTTCGTAACCTGTGAGTATTTTAATACACAGGAAGCACTGGCATGTGGGGGGAGTGTGGGTGGGCAGAGAAGAGTTGAAAAATCCTGCTTCTTGCATGAGAATCATGAATGCTGTCTGCATTCCCTATGAATGCCAGCGGTAAACAGCTGTCACCGAGTGACTTTAGTTTACTTACTTGAAGAACAACCCTCTTCAAACTTAATCGCAGCAAACCACGAAGTCGAGTTACTCCATTTCACAAACACTTTTATACTCATGCCTTTTGGATTGCCAAAGATAAATTTTGATCAAGAATAGGAAACACGATTGAGAAAGAATTTAGTCTTAAACAATTTACTACCCAGCTATCCAGATAAAGAGGATTACACAATCATTTTTGACTGCCTCCATTACAAACCATAGTCATTTCTGTGTGACCAAAATTAAACTGTATAAGCAATGAGTAAATTATGAGATAGCTTAAGATACTCAGAAAGTGTCTCTTTTTGGCAAGTAATTTAATCAATATTTTGCTAAGATGATTTTGCCAACAAAACTTTTGGATTCAGAATTCCCCCTGAGCCCTTATTAAATATGTGTGCCGGGAGAGCACAGCTCTTGTCAACAGAAATAAGAAAAACAACCAATTTCACTGTAATCTGAAAATTATGGCTAGAGGGACAGGCCGGCTGAGATTGAGTCTTCTAAGGTGATCCCTCTGGGCTGACAAATGTCGTAGTCAACACTTGGCGTGTTTTTTAAATGCTTGCCAGTTGATTCTATCACTTTGGAAGGCAAAGCACATTTCCCCCATTTGATCTCTCAAAAAAAGGGCAATTCTTATTTCATTTAATAAAATGGCCCAGAGCCTATTTCCCAAGTCAAAGCGTTTTCAGTTATGTCAATTCTCTCTCTCTTCCCTGGGAACCAGAAAAAGCAGAGGGGAGAGAGTGAACACCAGCACTACTAACACGGTAGACATGTTTACACAAACATGCAGTGCACATTCCCACCCTCGCACACGCATGGGCCACCTGAACGTGAACCTGCCAACTTTCCGAAGCTCGGCCCATCTGGCCAGGGGTTTCATCAACCTCTCACTTAAAGAACCGCGCAGCTCTTGCAAAGCCCTTCCTAACCTATTGGGACTTTCACGCCGTTTCTTATAAACGCTTATTCATCTCTGGAAATAAAGTTAAACGGAGCCAATGAGTGTGGGCAATGAAGTTCCCCACGAACTTCTAGTCGGTAAAGAAAATCGATTCGCCCCCGGGGCTCCCCAGTCACTCCAGACTCCCCCAGGCTTCCCCAGGCGGCCAGCGCCCCTGGGTGCACCGGGGCGAGCCCTGCGCCCAGCCCGAACGGTCCCTGGGGTGGCCTTACGTACCGTGGCTCATTCATGCGCTGCAAACGCAGCAGCGGCAGCCTTCATCGCAGCTTCGGTTTTCCCGGATTCCATCCGCCGCCAGGTCCCTATTCTAATCAACAGCCCCGGAGGCGCACACACGCCGCCACCCTCTCTGCGTGCACGCTGGACAGCGGCTGACGGCGGCTCCTCTGCCACAGGCAGCCAAAAATGTCAATTTGCACACTCCTCCCCTCTGTTGCCCGCCCCCGGTCCCCGTCCCTTTCTCACCCCCTCCCGTGAGTCAGTGGGCTTCAGGAAGCCTAAGCAGAAGCTGCCTGCTCTTCGTCCCTCCCTCTCCCTCTCTGGCTCTCCTTCCCAGACAGCATTCAGAGGCTTCTTCTCTCGCCTTACCTGAAGGGCATCTCCCACGACTGCAATTAGCTGCCAAGATTTCATTGTCGACTGCAAAGTGCCTCCTGCTTTCTCCCCGGGAGAACACGGGAGAAGTCCGAGGCAACAGCGCACGGCCCCCACGTGCTAGCAATGTAAATGACTCCAGTGCTCCGCCGGGCGCACGGTGCTGCGCTCGCCCTGCCTGCCTGGCAGCCTGACACCGTCGCCAGCAGGTGCAGGACGTGCAGACGGAGAGCCAGCGAGCGGTGGGAGCGAGGAGGCAATCAATGCGGGGTCGCACACAAAGGGAGGCCACCGAGGTGCCAGGGACACTGCCGCGCCCCAGCTCGGCTTTCCGGGCCCCCTCGGCCTCCCCGCCAAAAAACGCTCGCCAAATTGGACGTCCAGTGTTTTTGCAAAGTCTTGTAGCCCCGGGAAGGCGGTGGAAGCCCGGGCTGCATGCGTCCCACCTCAACGCTTCCCGAAGCGCGTGCAAAGCAGAGCGGGCAGCCTCATCTTGCCGCTCTCTCTCTTTCTCTCTCTCTCTCTCCCGCACGTGTCCCTTTCCTTGTTCTTTCAAGCATTAAATATGTACCACATGACAGAATAGGGCACCTTGCACGGTCCTCTGAGTCCACACTTGACAACCAATTTTAACTCACGAGCAGTGAAATGTCTAAAGGCAGGATATAAGCACTTCCAATTACTTACACTACTCCTGCATTATTCAAAATGTCCACGGGACAGTATTTACGGCTTCCAGTATGCTACTTCACATATAAATACTAGTGAAAGAGAGAAACCCCAACGCGCCCTTCCCCCAATGCTGCGGACATGCTTTCTTCAGTGTTTCCTTGGAGAAGCTGTTGTACTTTTTCTAGTAGTTAAAGTGTGATGGGGAATCTTCTTACACGGTATGTACTAAATGAGAATGCTGGAAAGTTTGAGCCTACTTCGAGGAGAAAAATATTTACCGGGCACTGGTGAACTTTAGAGATCACCTTTGAAAAGGTATTTACCTTAAAGTATAATAGTAGCATCAAAGTAAATTTTCCCATTTCCCCTCCGAAAAAGTCCGCACAGATCTATGATTTTTAATTCAGCGGGAATGAATTGCACAAGATCCTAGCTATTCACAATCTAAGTGGTGCTTTGGTTAAAGAGTAAGCCATCTATTGGCTGGGGAAGTGAGTCTTTTGGATGTAGAAAAATTTGTTGTTGTTTTTTCTTTTTCCTTACAGTCAGGACCACAAACTACACACACTATGAGGGCCTTGCTTCTTCAAACACTTATCAATTGAATGAGACGCTCTAAACACAGAAGATAATTCCATGTGTGTGTGTATATATATACCGAGTTTGATTAATAGTGAAATATTCATTGGCTTCCTGTGGCATCTTCTTGGGTACTTTATTTTAGTTAAAGGCCTTGTGTACAATTTATTAGAATTTTATATATCAGTAAGCAAATTTTAAAATGCTAATAAATCTTTCAGATATTTATTTTCGCATTTATTACAGCTCCACATCTAGAGGCAATAATTCCAGGTTTTGTTTTGTTTTGTTTTGTGTTGTTTTTGGAACATGCCAAGTCCTTACATAACCATCATCCATCTCTGTCACACCGGTAACAAAATGAGAAGAGTTTTATTTTTTTCCCTTCTATGCATTAAGGGTGTTAGGGTGTTTTTAATATTGCATTAATATGGTGTTTCACTTGCTCCTTGTGGAGTTATGAAAAGTTTATGTGTGTTTTCTCTGCCTGCCTTTCTTGGGCAGTGGCATTTAAAGGATGCTAAGATAACGTTAGGTAGAACTTCCTTTCACAGTGATGACGCAATATACTCCCTGATTATTTTAGCGGTTACGATCTAATGTAAGCACATATCCTCTGGTCATGGTTTTCAATGGCCTCAAGCAAAATGGAAACTAGACTTTTTGCTTAACCAGACACTATGTAATTACAGAGACACACAAATATAAAGTATTCTTATACTTTATTTGCCAGCAGAAACTGGCATTCTCAATGGAACGATTTGATTCACAAATCAGTTCACAAACGCAAGGTTATTCTAAGTTAAGAACGGTGGGGGTGGCGGGTGGAAAGATAGCAAACCCTAATTACAACCCCATTTGTCCTCCTGTTCCCTGGCACATATGGCCATTTAATCAGAGAGTGTGACAACCTTGGCAGATGTTGCCAAACCTGGTTATTGATATAAATTGCTCTTCTTGTGTGTAAGTGCCCCAGCAAAGAGTTAAAATGATGTCTGTACTCATCCGAAGGGAACTAAAGGTCCACACTAGCATCTGTGGTGACAAGACATGATGATACAGAGCTAAGGTTGTTTCCTTGTTCTGACTCTGTGAGGAAAACAGCAATGGATGAACAGTCCCCCCACCCCCACCCCCACCATATCAAGAATGAGAGAAGGTCTCCCTGTGGGAATGTAAATTGGTATTGTCACTCTGGAAACCAATTGACTAATATCTATTAAAATGGAAAATGTGCACGCCCTATAACCAAGTCGTTCTATATTTAATGTCCACCCTAACAAAGCATATGCACAAGCCATGTTCATGGGTGTAATTGCACCATTGCTTATAATAGAAAAAAAAAGCAACAAAGTAAATACCCATCAGCATAAAAATGCATTTCCTATGATAGAATACTATACAGCAGTGAAAAGAATTGACTAAAGCTACATGTGAATAATCTATAGCTGGATAAACATGGATACGTATAGATAGAAATGAAGATATGTATGCTGACTATACAGCATGCCTATATATACATATATTTTCAGCTAATTGTTGTTGACATAAAAATGCAAGTTTTAACTGATTCATAATATGATACCATTTATGAAAGAAAATGCACAAACAAAAAAAATTATAGGATGTGTGTGTGTGTGTGTGTGTATGTGTGTGTGTATTTGTGGATGCATAAAAAAATGATTGAGAACAGAGGCTTGCCAAATTAGGCTGCTGTCTGTTTTCACATAGCCCACTAGCTAAAAAAGTTTTAAAAATATTTTAAATGGTTAAAAACAAAAAGAAGAGGAATGTTTTATGATAAATTAAAAATGTCAAAAATTTAAATTTCAATGTCCACGAGTGAAGTTTTATTGTCCCATTTGTTTACACATTGTCTGTCACTGCTTTGGCTCTGTAATTGCACAGTTGAGTAGCTATGACAGAGACCAAATGGCCCACAAAGCCTAGAATAGTTGCTATCTGGCCTTTTATAGAAAAAGTTCCCCAATCCCTGGTCTAGAAGAATAGGCCCCAAATTCATAATAGAATTCTCTCTAGAGAAAAGGGGAGGAGACTGGTGCTGATGGTGGAGGGTGAGAGAGAGCTGTAGTTTGCCTTTTAAGAGAAACTACATTTATATATTGGTTTTATATTTTTATAAAAGGTAATGTGTGTTTTATATACATAAAACCTCCAAATATATAGATATGCACTCACATATATACACGACCCATAACTTGTTTTAATTGTATACACATATATACATATGTGTATACGTGTATACGCATTCATATGCCTTTTTTGTCAATAAATAGTTTGTCAATAAAACCGCTGAAGATATACATTTACCTGTTTTTACATATACACGAAAAATAGACACACATATGCGGCTTGTTTTGACTATAAAGAGAATGTGTATACCATTGTTAAAGTATGTGTGTGTGACTATACACCTACCTGGAAGAAATCATTCAAGTGGGCAGTTCTTGGTAGCAGAAATATGGGTGCATATTACTTACTTCTTTGTTATTTCAGGTTTTTGACAGTTTTCCAAAAAGATGTAAATATAACAAAATGGCGAATAGCCCCAGCCACGTGAGTGTTGACAACTGCCAGTATGCCGTAGTGTTTTTCTCTCCAGGAACTGCCTTTTTTCTTCAAATGCTAAATGATAAGACCTTCAAAAAAACATCAAGGTTTGGCTTATACTCACCTAACATTTCTGGAAAACTCCAGTATCTAATTGCTTCTTCATAGGAAAAAAAAAAAAAATTGCTAAGCCTCAGTGCACTAAAGATTTTTATAAAAATCAATCTTATCCTTGAAGTAAAATGCGACATAGATTATCCTTTCTGCTAGAAGTTATGGTAATGACCTACTGAGATATGCCTCACAATACAGTAATATTGCTTCTTTACCAGTTTGAAAATATTTTCCCATAGAAAAGCACAAAGCAGTTTCAATGTAAAAATATAAAATTACATAGCAACCACACTGGAACGTTGTAGGATTAGAACAGTGGGATCTAATGATTTTCTTTGTCCTGACATCTAATAATCCAGTTGCATCAGGAAAGGTGAGCTTAATGAAGCATATTCAGACGGGAGAGCATACGATTTATGGTGAACCTGTTGTGCTTATATTCTGAAATGGATCCCATTAGCTCAACATTGGTTGCTAGTAAATGACCACTTTTCCTAATAGACAAATGCATGAATCACCTGGGCATAGTTTAGAAGTGTGTTCTACAGAATGGTTCGCCTTACTTACTTTAAACTACAACCAGGTGAATGACATTCTTTAGTAAGGCTCAGCAGACTTTTTCTCCAGCAAGAAAGAGAATTATTGCAACAGAACATCCAATCTACCCCTTTGAAATTTAGCATGTACATATAACCTTATCTTCAAGGTGGTATATATCAAGCACGCCACTGAGAGGATTTTTTTTTTTAAATAGCATTACAACAAACATTGTTTTCAATACTTTTTATAATTATGAACCAATGTGTGTAGATTGTGGAAAGTTTAGAAAATTTGCAAAAGCACAGAAAGAAAATGACTCTCATTATTTTACCATCCAAAGATAGCCACATGCAATATTTTATTGTAAATCCATCCACTACAGACATCGCAAAGGTAACTAAAAAATCACAAGCACAACGGACATTTTACCATATAAACTGTCTTATAATATTGGCACTCTGCACTATATACTGGAGTCTCTGCCATAATAATAATAAAAAAAATGATAACTTCAATATTGTTATGCCGCTATAATGCACGATTTCTTTTCAGTCTATGGTAAATAACACTGAAATGAACATCCTTGCCCATAATGTCATGAGCTTGTTTTGGTTCATGACCTCAGGGTACATAGCTAGAAGCGAAACTGATGAGTGAAAAAGTGGGCACCATTTTCAGGACTTTAGAGATAAGAAACCAGAATACTGTATTGTTCTAATAACTTATATTCCTAGTAGCGTACAGAAGAGAACTCATCTCACCCTGGGAACAATTTGGGGCCAACTAGTTCCTCTTTCAATAACCACCTTCCAGGCTCTGTTCCCTGTTTCATCCACCTGCCTGAATTGGGCCACCACCCTACTGCATGCTAAATTAGCATAAAAGAGTTCAAACATAGAAAACAAAGGTGGTAATGGGGAGCAATTTAAATCTAAGCTTATTTAACCTAAGTGGCTAGTTGCAGCCCATTTTGTCTTAATTGCCTTTTAAACTAAAATCAATGTTAAATTACCTGAACAACAGCTTCTGCACAATTGCAAACTGAAAATTCTTTAAGTGCCTCCTCAAAAGCCCTTGGCTCTTATTTGGCCAATTGATAGGACAAAAGAGTCTCTTTCTTCTTCATGGTGCCCCAACTTTAGATTATGGGATATGATTCAAGGGTGGACACACCTGAAAAGGGCCACCATATCAGCTTGGATGAGTTGCTCCTTAACATGGGGTGTTCGAAATGAAATCTACTGAATGGAAGTTAGACGATAGTCCTCTCTCTCTCCCTCTTTCCCTCCCTCCTTCCTACCAACAAATGAGGCACTGGATATACAAACGGAAAACAACCAGAGAAAGTTAAATATACACCCTAACCAGTCACATAGAAGGTTCTGCTTCTACATCGCCCACCAGCATCTTCCCCAGGCCAAAAGCCTCTGATCAGGGCATCCCTGAAGCCTTCACGTTTCCCTGTTACAATGCTTTCCTTCTCTTGTGCCCAACTTTGAGCCTCTGCCAAAGCACAAGTGATGGTGGCTGACTCCCCGGATACGGCAAGCTCTCAGTATACAGCCTTTACTTGTTCTCATTAAGTTGGTCTTGGCTTATTTCCACAATGGTTATTTGTTTTCAATACTGTCAGGTAAACAAGATGGATAAAATCCTAGTCTTCATGGAGCTTATGTTCTAGTGGGGAAGACAAGACAATGAACAGGACAAGGACAGATTTTAGGAGGAAACAGACTTTGTCATGAGAGGAGGGAATAAATGAGGCTAGGTGTCACAGATAAGATTCTTAGGGGGTTAGGCTTTATTATTACACAGTTTGGCTTCCTGACTTTGTTTCATTCAAATACTATTGAGTACATGCCATCCAATTTGCACTGTGGAGCTACAAAAACAAGGCAGATGTACTCTGCCTGCGAAGAGCCTCGGAGGGTGATATATGTTCACTAATAACCAGAACACAATGTAGACATGCAGTTAGCACCAGCAACAAGGTTCAGGTTAAGAGCTGTGCGAGCTAAAAAGCAAGAGAGAAAACTGACTTCCAGATATGACAAGGCATTCCGGGGTTCTGGAGCAGAAGATTGGGTGCGTAGTGATGGCTTTCAGGACAACTCTACCCCAAAATGT
>NW_011888821.1:497625-505049 GCF_000151845.1 Pteropus vampyrus | reverse complement strand
AGGCGTCTTGTTCTGCCTGAGAGCAGAAGGCAGATTTCAGAGAATTCACCAAGGCGAGGATGCTTGAGTTGGGTTTTAAAGGATGCACAGGAGCTCGTTCAACATAGTCAGAAGAGAAAGGAGTTCTAACCAGAGGAAACAACTTATACAAGGAACAGAAGTGTGACTGTGTGAGCTAATGAGCAGGGTAGATGTATGAAGACCAGACAGGGCAAGTGGGCACAGAGCAGAAGATAAATGGCCCTGTAAGTCATGCTAAGGAGTTTAGACCCCATTATTCCACAAGGAATGTGGAACAGCTCGTGTTAGGAATGGGGGAATGAACCACCGAAAGCAGGAGACTCACTAGGAGAGTCTTGTAGTTCAGGCCAAAAGAAGATGAGGGTTTTGCATAAACAAAGACATGGCACTAAAGATATAATAGAAAGAAAGGATGTGATAAATATTTTACAAATAGAATCGACAGGACTGAAGATACATATGCACGGGGATGATTTTTCTAAAGGATAAAAATGTACGAAAGTCAAGGTCAACTCCTAGATCTTTTACGAGTCATTGATTGAATGGTGACACTAATGACCAAGTTCAGGAGCATCAGATAAAGATCTGAGAGAGATAACAGACCCATTTTGGCCATGTTAAGTTGGAACTCCAGATGGAGCTACCCAAGAGGCAATTGGATAGTTATCTTGGGACTCTGGGGAGAGGCTAAGATCATCAGGAATTCATGAGCATGGAGAAATGAAGCCACGGACACAGACTAGGTGATCTTGGAAGAGTAAGTAGACCCTGATATTTAACACTATTAAAGTCCAAGGCGACACAGTAGGATACGACTAATCAAGTTCTAAAATACTTCTGAATAAATGAACAGAAGGCAGGACTGTGCCATATCTACACTATCATAGAACGAGTTAGTCATACATTTAATATCCATGACAAGGTTACAACTAGTAAGGTGAGTTGAGGTGATTAAATCCAAGCACAAATAAACTGTTACTGTAACCACCTGGGTCAAATGTTCCCTTTTTAACATACTCACTCTTCACCTGTCCAGGAAACATAGGATGGGACACATTCTCTAACGCAAACAGCCAGACCTACATAAATGCAGGAATTTCAGCTACAGACAATGTCTAATCAGGTTTCTATAAATAGATATTTAAAATGAATGATAATAGAATAATAAAACAGTCACTAATCAAAAGTCTATTTGCTAGGCTCAGAGTAGATGCTTAATGAATGTTTACTAACCACAGGGCTTACAGTGTGCCAAGTCTGAGTAGGAAACACAGCTTTCTTTGGGTCACTGCTGACTGGAATTGCAGCTCAGTTGGCTTCCCAGACCCTTTATCACTAGAAAGATGGAAGTTATCCACTCACCAAACAGCTTAGTCCACATGCAATGCGATATAGGACTGTGAGGTTCCCATCTGCTACTCTATAGGTCTTGATGGACAATGGAAAACCCCTGACTCCCACATATTGAACCCAATGCTGGACGATTCCTTCTGCAGGAAGCTCCAAGTTCCAATTCTAAGGAGGCACGGTGTAATCTTACACAAGTTATGTGCATTCAACTGAAACATGGGAAGGTAAGAAACCAAAGAAAGAGAAACCAACGTGAATGCTGCCAGCAATCCCAGGCAACGCACATATGCTGATGAGTGAGCCTGAAGTAGGAGATGTGAATCTGCTTTTCCCCACCAGGTTCTCAGCTCGCAGATACCCCTCAGAGCAGAGGCAGCTTATCTCACCTGAGTTTTTAAAGCTACATCTTTTCCGCAGAGTGTGGCACCTAAAAGCAAAGCAATGCCTCGCCTGGTGCTTAATCAAAGAAGGAATCCATTTCAGAGCTGGAGAAACACTGGCTGTGCTGGTCTCTTAAAGAGACGGTACATTGGGCTTCAACTTGAGACTTTCTAAAGGCATTGTCGTTAGGAATGCTTGACGCTACATCTTGGTTGTATCTTTAGAATGTCACCGGCACATAACAAGCAACAATTTAATTAGTTATTAGGACTTGCTGTTTTGCTGCAAAACGTTAGGTATTACTGTGTCTATTTTCCTTTCCACTTTTCTATATTTTACTCCCGCCACTTTTTTTTTTCTCTTTCCCTTCTACTTTCTTTTCTATCAGAATCTCCCATATCCTCTTGACGAAACTCTGCCACTGACCTTGAGACAGATGACGACCACGTTCGGGTTGGAATGCACGCTCTTTCTATCTGTAGTTCTTATTGTTCGTGTGGTAGGCGAGAACCTTCTCAAGGTCAGGAAAAATGCTCTACGCCCCATTCAAATCCTGGGACCTCTTGTCCATGAGAAAAGTATACAACTGAGCAAGAAAGAACATCTAGGCCACATTTTACAAGTCTCCGCCGGACATTTTTAATGCCTTCACACACGCTCACAAATAAAATATATACATATTGCTTTTTCAAATGCAAAACAATAGTCATTCAAAGACTGCTTAACAGATGAGAATTTGTGCGGCAAAATAATGTCCCATTAGAACTGCTAATAAAACAGAAGGTACTGTACCCATCACACCTTGAGTGACAAGGACGTGTCAGTCACGATTTGTGGACCTAAGTGTGTTTTAAATGTCCCACTGCTGATGGCAGTGTCCTAAACTACAATTGTGCTCTTTACGAAATCATTTCAGAGGCTGTAAAAAAATGTTAATCTGTGCTCAACGGTGTGGTCTAGGCGTGAGACACAAGTTTAAAGTTCTACAGGGAATTTTCGTTCTGGATCTTGCAATTCTGCCAGTGTATCTGGGTGACTTACGAGAAGTCCTTATTCAGAGAAAAGGTAAAAATATAAATTATAGGACCTTCATAACCAAAAGACATAAGCCATACGGCCTTGCAATATTCCCCAGCATCCCTACCTCCACCTCAGTGTGGAGGGCACTGGACATTTGCCTTGTGCAATAAACAGCAGACTTCACAGTATCCCTTTGCAGAGACAAACACCGTCCCTAAACCACATGCCCTTCTACCCAACCCCCCATCTCTCAGACCTGGAGAAACTGTTTCTTTAGTACTTTTTTTTTTTTAGCTCAAGAAGTAAAGGATATTCTAGCCACAGGATGACCATTTGAGACATTGGGGGGAAAAAAGGATATTCTGAAATCTTCCTATTAATCCTTTATTGATCAAGTTATAATCTTCACGAAGGCAGGTAGTTTGCATTATCAAATTTAATAACTTTATGGAAAAATAGAAACCACCTTTGAATGGAGTAATAATTTATTGCTTTGAAAAATGACTCCTCTAAGTACCACTAGCTAATGGCAAAGGAGATTTCAGCTTTATACCTAGAATTCTAGAACCATAGCTGGGGAAATCTAATGGCACGTAAATGGTGTTTGATGTCTCATACTTGCTCATAAAAATGGATGTACATTTGCTTTCTCTTACCTATGTATTTTTCTTTTTCTTTTGGTTTTTAAATATATATTTAACATTGATGGTCTGGTAAACAAGCTCTGTGTTCTCTGTGGCTAAGAACCCCTGTCTCATCAAATTGTATTTCTAGAGGGTATACGTACCGCAGTTCAGGAACCCCACCTTACCTTGCCTGAACATTTATGTATGTCATTGCCTTTAATAGTAATAAAAATTATTATCCTTACAAAAATAACAACACTATTAAAAATAAGCCCCATAATGTAAAATAGAGCATAGGGAATATACTCAATGGTATTATCATCACTATGTATGGTGCCAGGTGGGTACCAGACTTATCAGGGGAATCACTTTGTAAGTTACATAAATGTCTAACCACTATGCTGTATACCCGAAACTAATATAATATTGAATGTCACTTGGAATTGAAATAAGAAATTCAATAAAATAGCACTATATTAATGTAATCTAAGTTCCTGGTGTTGCTACAACACTTTATCTATAATAATCCATTTAATCCATATTAATTGAAAAGATGCTCAACATCAGTAATCACTTGGAAAATCAAAACTGCAATGAGATATCACCTCATGCCAGTAAGAACAGCTATGATCAAAAATAAACAAAAGAACGAGTGTTGGCAAGGATGTGGAGAAAAGGGAACTTTTGTACACTGTTGGTGGGAAAGTAAATTGGTGCATCCACTATAGAAAACACTATGGAAATTCCTCAAAAAACTAAAAATAGAGTCACCATTTGATCTAGCAATCCCACTTCTGGGTATATGCCCATAAAAATTGAAATCAGGATCTAAAAGAACTATCTGCACACCCATGTTCATTACAGCATTATTTATGACAACCAAGATAGGATTTTAAAAAATTAAATGTCTATTAATGGATGAATGGATAAAGATCATGTGTTATATACATACAAGGAAATACTATTCAGCCTTAAAAAAGAAGAAAACCCTGCTATTTGCAACATGAATGGACCTGGAAGACATTATAAGAAATGAAATAAGCCAGACACAGAAGGACAAGTACTGCATGATCCCACTTTTAGGAGGAATCTTAAATACTCAATTTCTAGAACGGTAGTGGTTGCCAAGGTCAGGAGGAGAGGACATGGGAAGATGTCGGTCCAAGGATATAAAGTTTGTTATACATGATACGTTCCAGAGATCTAACATACATCATAGGGCCTACAGTTAAAAATACTGTATTATATACTTAAAAATGTGCTAGGAAGGTAAACATTATGTTAAATGCTTTTGCCAAAAAAGAAAAAAATGTATTTAAAACAATTGAAAAAAAATAAGAGGGCAAGAGGAAAATTTGGAGGTGTTGGATAAGTTTATGGCCTTGATTTTGGTGAGGATTTCACAGGCATGTACTTATCTCCAAAATCATCAGGTTGTGTACATCAAATATCTACAGCTTTTTGTAAGTTAATCATACCTAACAAAATGGTTTAAAAAATAATGGTTTAATAAATGTGGTTTAATAAATATGTATGTATATTAATCAAACCTTGTATTGTTAAATGTAATCCATACAAGTAATAAAATAACGTAAATGATTAAATCAAGAGTATTTAATTAAAGTCAAAATAGAATGGGAATGCATGTTCCTAAAAAATTACTTTCCAGTTTTCCATATCTCTGCCTAAAAATCAATCTGAGTAGATTCCATTTGTTCTTCAGTTATTCCATAGTTTCATTGCTAGATTCTAACTATTAGTGTTCACAGTGAACAACATGCTATTATTCCGAGTAAGAGAGCCTCATGTAGTTCAAAACACCTTAGAAAGATCATAAAACGGACCAAACTTGGACTTGAACCTCTTTGGGTACATGCAAGGCACATTCTTTATCCCTTGACTCTCTATCCTTGATTCCTCTCATAAAGTTGACGACAGGACAGACGGTAAGCAGAATCCATCAGCTTAAATTCAGACATATCTAGGTGTGAATTCTGGCTCTGGGACGTTCCAACAAATTTAACAAGTTATTTAAATCCTCTCGAACGCCCATTTCCTCTCCTCTAAAATGGGTTTAATACCAATCCATTCAGAAGGTTGCTGAGAGGATTATAATATTGAATGACATATGTTAAAGTACCTAGCACAGTAACTGGGATACAGTAGACATTTTTAAATGTTGAAAAATAAACAAATGATGTTAAGATGCACTCGAGAAAATTATAGGCACTGATGGCTTAAATTTTTTTCCTATCCTTTTTGGTTAAGGTAAAGATTAGCTAGAGGGTTTAAAGGACACACACACACACACACACACACACACACACACACACTCATTCAGTCATACACATACACAGACATATATATAGTTTTCAAGTCTTTTATTGGTATAGCAATGACTCAACCCAAATTTCAGTCTAAATCAGGAATCAGCAAACATTTTTTTCCGTAAAGAGCTCGACAGTAAATATTTTCTGCTTTGTGGGCCATATCGTCTCTGTCGCATCTCTTCAACTCTGTCCTTTTAGCACAAAACCAACCACAGACAATACGGTAACAAGTGAGCACGGCCATGTACCAATATAAGGACATTTAAGGACATGCATATTTCCATGAGTGAGAGGGCTCTAGTCTGAAGGCACATTGAATGTACAGGCAAGGGAGCTGCCATTTTACTTTCTACGCAGATTTTTGATGCTAAGCCTTGGGAACCTAAGGGTTGAGTCCAACTGCCAAACTCTTTCAGGACAGAAATGAAAACGAAAGGTACTGAGTAAAGAATGGAATCAAATCCACTGTGTTAGCGTGGCTCTGAGAGGCTCATCTACGGCGTCAAAGTAAAGAATTAGCACCTGTACATGCAGAAGGTGAAGGGAGAGAGCCCTTCATCTCCCTATCAGATAAAACAAACAACCACAACAAAACTCACTCCACCACTTTTTACTTTGCTAAATAACCTGCTCTACCTCATTCTGCAAACGTATGAAGTGTCAGACAACCACTTTGCCTGGGTAAAGACTTACTCATATGAGAACAAGAAGTTAGAGACTGAACGTAGTGATAAAAGGTAATTCTAAAGAGCAGGATTTGCCTGTGTCCGGGGGTTTAGGGTTTATAGAATGTTCTACATACACTATTATTTACTGTTCATGACAATCAGGTTGGATATGACATGCCGATTGTTATGCCCATTTTGCAAAAAGAAAATGTGGACTTACCAGAGCTGGCAAGCACCTTGCTGGGGTCGGTAACAGAGCTAATAGCTGATGGCTTGAGATCTGACCCCAGAATCTTCGTCTTGGGGGCTCAGCTCCCCCTTCTGCCATATACTGCCACTGCTTTTTAATGCACTGCTATCCAGTTAACTTGGCTTAAACAAACATTGCGGGAAGGAGAAAAGGTGAAATACATTCAGCGGAGTGATTAATGCTGTTGCAGAGTAATTAAGGTTTTGAATATGATCTGTAACCCATATGGAAGGTGTAATCAAAGCATGAGAGAGGTGACCTGCCCACTATACCCAAAATACTGAGACGGCGATTTTAGGGCCAAATCTTCATTGAAGGGCTGTTTTCCTTACATTAAAAGATTTTCTTTTTTGGTGCTAAAATGTATAATTGCCTTTTCTTCAAATGTCAGACAAATGCATAGCTGGACAGCAATGCTACTACGACTAATATACATAAAACTGGGTATGACTTCAATATTTTAAATAATGCCACATCGAACCCCTTCGCATGCACGCTTTTATCATCAAAAGACAAACCAACTGAAAATATCTGTGCTGTGGGGTTAATTAATAATAGAGGCATTGCTGGATAAAACTATATCTTTACATACATATATATATTTCAAAAGTCATACTAATTTCCACTCCCGCCATCAGCATGTGAGGGTTTTTGTTACCTCACTGTCTTGCCAAAATTGGCTACTAGCAATTTTGTTAATCTTTGCTGATTTGAGATGTAAAAATCGTACGTCATTGTTATTTTAATTTGAATTTCTCTGGACACCAATATTTAGGTC
>NW_011888821.1:478310-497575 GCF_000151845.1 Pteropus vampyrus | reverse complement strand
TTGAATGACATATGTTAAAGTACCTAGCACAGTAACTGGGATACAGTAGACATTTTTAAATGTTGAAAAATAAACAAATGATGTTAAGATGCACTCGAGAAAATTATAGGCACTGATGGCTTAAATTTTTTTCCTATCCTTTTTGGTTAAGGTAAAGATTAGCTAGAGGGTTTAAAGGACACACACACACACACACACACACACACACACACACACTCATTCAGTCATACACATACACAGACATATATATAGTTTTCAAGTCTTTTATTGGTATAGCAATGACTCAACCCAAATTTCAGTCTAAATCAGGAATCAGCAAACATTTTTTTCCGTAAAGAGCTCGACAGTAAATATTTTCTGCTTTGTGGGCCATATCGTCTCTGTCGCATCTCTTCAACTCTGTCCTTTTAGCACAAAACCAACCACAGACAATACGGTAACAAGTGAGCACGGCCATGTACCAATATAAGGACATTTAAGGACATGCATATTTCCATGAGTGAGAGGGCTCTAGTCTGAAGGCACATTGAATGTACAGGCAAGGGAGCTGCCATTTTACTTTCTACGCAGATTTTTGATGCTAAGCCTTGGGAACCTAAGGGTTGAGTCCAACTGCCAAACTCTTTCAGGACAGAAATGAAAACGAAAGGTACTGAGTAAAGAATGGAATCAAATCCACTGTGTTAGCGTGGCTCTGAGAGGCTCATCTACGGCGTCAAAGTAAAGAATTAGCACCTGTACATGCAGAAGGTGAAGGGAGAGAGCCCTTCATCTCCCTATCAGATAAAACAAACAACCACAACAAAACTCACTCCACCACTTTTTACTTTGCTAAATAACCTGCTCTACCTCATTCTGCAAACGTATGAAGTGTCAGACAACCACTTTGCCTGGGTAAAGACTTACTCATATGAGAACAAGAAGTTAGAGACTGAACGTAGTGATAAAAGGTAATTCTAAAGAGCAGGATTTGCCTGTGTCCGGGGGTTTAGGGTTTATAGAATGTTCTACATACACTATTATTTACTGTTCATGACAATCAGGTTGGATATGACATGCCGATTGTTATGCCCATTTTGCAAAAAGAAAATGTGGACTTACCAGAGCTGGCAAGCACCTTGCTGGGGTCGGTAACAGAGCTAATAGCTGATGGCTTGAGATCTGACCCCAGAATCTTCGTCTTGGGGGCTCAGCTCCCCCTTCTGCCATATACTGCCACTGCTTTTTAATGCACTGCTATCCAGTTAACTTGGCTTAAACAAACATTGCGGGAAGGAGAAAAGGTGAAATACATTCAGCGGAGTGATTAATGCTGTTGCAGAGTAATTAAGGTTTTGAATATGATCTGTAACCCATATGGAAGGTGTAATCAAAGCATGAGAGAGGTGACCTGCCCACTATACCCAAAATACTGAGACGGCGATTTTAGGGCCAAATCTTCATTGAAGGGCTGTTTTCCTTACATTAAAAGATTTTCTTTTTTGGTGCTAAAATGTATAATTGCCTTTTCTTCAAATGTCAGACAAATGCATAGCTGGACAGCAATGCTACTACGACTAATATACATAAAACTGGGTATGACTTCAATATTTTAAATAATGCCACATCGAACCCCTTCGCATGCACGCTTTTATCATCAAAAGACAAACCAACTGAAAATATCTGTGCTGTGGGGTTAATTAATAATAGAGGCATTGCTGGATAAAACTATATCTTTACATACATATATATATTTCAAAAGTCATACTAATTTCCACTCCCGCCATAAGCATGTGAGGGTTTTTGTTACCTCACTGTCTTGCCAAAATTGGCTACTAGCAATTTTGTTAATCTTTGCTGATTTGAGATGTAAAAATCGTACGTCATTGTTATTTTAATTTGAATTTCTCTGGACACCAATATTTAGGTCTAGGTGTTAAAGCTGGCTCCCACTTGGAGAAAAAGGTCGCTTGCACCCCAACAGCTAAAATCTGATCAAAGGCAGGTGACAATGACAGGAGAGCATGTGACAAGGACTCCACTTAAAGGGTTCGATGAATTTTCAGAAATAATATGGAAATTTGAGCCAGTGCATAAGGTGTAGTGAACATCACTCATTTTGGATTATCAAGGGGCCACCCCCCTCTGCATGTAAGTTTTTCTTAGTGGCCCTCCTGCTCTCAAAGTTGTCAGTCTGGATGGCTGCTGCAGAGTTGCCTCTCCCAGAGTTGAAGCCTGGGGCAGGAGTAAGCATCTCCTCATTTCATAATGGTGAAGGCATCATAAGCATGGGAGGAATAGAGCCCATGGTAGACTGAGACCCAGTCTTAGTGACATTATTTGAGCTTCCAGATCCGGTAAATTTAGAGCGATTCCTGGAGTTCTCACTTCTGAACGTTAATATTCTTCCTTCTTGCTCAGACTAGCGTGGGTGGGGCTTCTGCCACTTACACTTAAAGGAAGCACAACTATAGCTTCTGACCTCAATTGTTGCCTGCCCGACTTTAAAGTAGGGAGTTCTTATCATCACAGAGCATCATGGCAAGGCCGAAGGGAAAAATCTTAATATATAACAGTAAATTGTTGAATAAGGAGCACAAAAATCGTGATGTGTGTGTACGTAGAAATACACAAACACAAATATATGTACACGCAACTTGTGTATAAATGAGTTAGTGGAAATGGTGGAATTATGGGTGAGCTGAATAATCTCTCTAAGAAAAATAACACATGTTATATTTAGGATTTAATTTTGAAAGAGTAAATTCCAGGTAAATTAAAAATTCTAAATTAAAAATATACAAAAATATAAATTATTATAAGAAAATATAAGAGACTATTTTATAAAAGTTGGATAGTAACAAACTATAGAAATGATTCCTGAAAGTATACACTGCTGGTGGGAATGTAAATTGGTGTAGCCACTATGGAAAACAGAATATGGAGGTTATTCAAAAATTGAAAAATGAACCACCGTATGACTCAGCAATCCTTCTGCTGGGTATCTACCCCCCAAATTTGAAAACCTTTATCCATAAATATATATGCACCCCAATGTTCACTGCAATATTATTCATAGTGGCCAAGACAGGAAACAACCAGAATGCCCTTTGACAGATGATTAGATAAAGAAGATGTGGTGCATATTCACAATGGAATATTACCCAGTCATAAAAAAGATGAAATACTGTCCTTTGTGACGACATGGATGAATCTTGAGAATATCATGCTAAGAGAAATAAGTCAGATGAAAAAAGTCTAGAAGTATAAGATTTCATTCACATGTGGGATATGAAACTGAAAACAACAAATGAACAGGACAAACAAAACCTGGTAGACACAGACAACAGTTTAGTGGTTACCAGAGGGAAAAGGGAAGAGGGGAGGTAGATAAGGATAAAAGGGTCAAATATATGGTGACAGGAAGAGATTTGACTTTGGGTGGTGAGCACACAATGCAATATACAGATAGTGTGTTACAGGATTGTACACTTGAAGCCTACATAATTTTATTAACCAAAGTCACCCCAATACACTTAATTTAAAAAGTCGGATAGGGGAAGGATAGTTCTTTAAGTCAATAATAAAAATGATCACACAAAAATTAAAATTTTATATGACAAAAGATCCTACAGACAAAATCAAAAGGCAAAGGACAGCATGTGTTCATAACAAGTATAACTGACTAAGGTGAACAGTTGTAGCATACCCAGAATTCCTACAAATTAACACAGAAAAAAAGATCTACCACTTAAAAATAGACAAATACTGTACATAAAGGATTTATACAGGAGAAAAGATATTGTGTACTACGAGTAGTCAGGAAAATGCAAACTAAAGCAACTATATACCATGTGCCATAGTTACACTCGATCATTTAAAAAATATTGCTAATATCCAGCATTGGCCAGGTAGTTTACAGTGTTGGGAAGATTGCTAATCATTCCAGTATCTTTGGGTAAAATTTGGTAATATCTGTTAAAATTAAAAATTTGCAAAATATTCACCAGCAATTTAATTTCTGGGAATTTATCCAACGGGGGGAAAGAAAAAGTACCAGAATTAAAGAAATATATATAAAATATTTATTGAAACAGTGCTTATTTTTATCTGCAGACAAAACAAACTGTTTCAAATAATCTAAAGGTTATCAGTATGTGTGTGTGTATGTGTGTGTGTGTGTAGGGGGGAAATAAATTATGATACATCCATATTATGGAATACTATACAGCTATTACAAAGGACCGGGTAGATTTTTTAATACTGGCATGTAAGGATAATAACCATGCCATGTGGCAAAAGTAAGTTACTCAATGAAATTAGAGTATGAGCCCATCTTTAAAAGACATAGGTGTGAAGATGTATATTTACATTAGCAAAGGAAAGAATACGAAAGAGCATAATGGGAATTCCATCTGCCTGGGGTGATACTGGAGATATGAGGGGGTAGGTGGAGAGGGACCATCTATTAATTTTACTTTAGATAGTTCTGTGTTACTTTAATGATTCCAAAAGCCCCGTATTACCTTTTTAATTCAAACGACTAAAATAAAGTTTTTAAAAGGGATAAAATTATCTCTGGAACTTTTAATTAAATATGTTTCTAAAAAGGAAACAGAAAGGAAAGTTAGTTGGTCTTATAACCCGCCTGCCCAGTTTTCATTTGTTCTCTGCCTCTAGGAAAATGCGTCGTGTGGAACATTAAATATACAAGCCTCTTGGCATGGATCCAGTCGGAGCTTGGCCCACTGAAAGTTAATATGGGCTGTTTAACAAAGCATAATTAAATGCACCGAACAACTAAAATATCCATATAATTACCGCAAAGCTGATATAATTGCATACATCTTTTTATTGGATGATATTATTGTCCCTACATAAGCACAAAGATAGCTTAAACAGAACAGACCTCCCAACTCTTTGATTCACCTAAAATTATCCGATTAATCTGCAGATTGCCACTGGGGAAAAAAAAATAATCTTCTATTAAATATCTTTGTTGAAACAGAATCAAGTTATTAAATTCCTATGTGGAAACAGTCATTCCTTACTTTGAGGAAGAGAAAAAAAAATAGGAAAAAGGAAAAAGAAAATAACTGAAATTGCAAGTTCCAATGGAACATTTTCCCTTTATCTAGCTAGGTGAATGTTATGGGTGAATTTTTTGTTGAAATGTTTCCATTTTATTTTTAGAGCAGTTTTAGGTTCACAGCAAAATCGAAAGCAAGGTACAGAGATCTTCCATTACCTCTTGCCCCCACACATGCGTAGCCGCCCCCATTATCAAAATCCCCGCTAGACTGGTCCATTGGTAATAATTGATGAACCTACATAGACAAATCATTATCACCCAAAGTCCCTAATTTACATTAGAGTTCACTCTTGGGGTTGTACATTCTATGAGTGTATAAAGACATGTATCCATCATTATAGACTCATATAGAGTAGTTTCACTGACCTAAAAATGCCCTGTGCTCCCCCTGTTCACCCTTCCCTTCCCCCCTAACCTCTGGCAGCCACTGATCTTATTACTCTCTCCACAGTTTAACCTTTTCCAGAATGTCAGAATCGTTGGAATCGCACAGTACGTAGCCTATTCAGATTGGCTTCCTTCACTTAATAATATGCATTTAAGTTTCTTATGTGCCTTTTCATGACTTGCCAGCTCATTTCATTTCATGCTAAATAACAGTCTGAATGCACTGCCATTTATTGATTCATTCACCTACTGAAGAACATCTTGGTTGCTCCCAAGTTTGGGAAATTAATGGATAAAGCTGCTTTAAACATTCTCATGCAGGTTTTTGTGCGGATGTAAGTTTTCAACTCCTTTTGGTAAATACCAAGGAGCACAACTGCTGGATTGTATGGTAGGAGAAGGTTTCGTTTTGGAAGAGACCACCAAACTGTCTTCCAACCACCAAACCGAATGCGACACTACTTCTATTCCCACCAGCAGCGAATGAGGGTTCCTCGTCAGCATTTGGTGGTGTCAGTGTTCTGGATTTTGGCCATTCTAATAGATGTATAGTAGTATCTCATTGTTGTTTTAATTTCCATTTCCATTTGTTGTTTATTTTGCCAAAAAAAAAAAAAAAGATGAGAACACATTTAAACAAATTATGGTAACCTGTGTTATAAGCTAAATTGTGCCTCCCTGAAAATTCATAGATTGAAATTCTAACCCCTGGTACCTCAGAATGTGACAGTATTGGGGGATAGGGCCTTTAATTAAGTTAAAATGAGGTCATATGGCTGGGCTTGGATCAAATATGACTAGCATCCTTATAAGAAGAGTAGATTAGGACATGGACACACAAGAGGGATGACCATGTGAAGAAACAGGGAGAAGCCGTCTTTAAGCCCACGAGAAAGGCCTCAGAAGAAACCAGCTCTGCCAGCACCTTGATCTTGGTCTGCCAGCATCTAGAACTGTGAGAAAATAAATCTGTGTCCTTTAGCCATTTAGTCTGTAGTACTTCGTTATGCCAGCCCCAGTAAAAACATGCAATGTACGTTATAGGTTATTATGCAGTTACTGACAAGAAGAAACAGGATTTTAATGTATTAGCCCTAAAGATACTCGCAACATATTGCTTGGCTGTATGTACTGTCAATCTTCAAAGATAGAAGAAGCACTGGATAAAGGGGAAATCCTGTAAAGGAAAATCTTTGGGGCAAGATTTGTAGGTCGGTAGTGTATCAGTTATAGAATCATTTTCTTTCTTAGGTGTCTTCTATTTTAAAGAGCTGATATAATTTTTAATCTTGCCATAATCCTTGATGTACCTAAATTAATACTTAGGGGAGGAAGAGAGGAGGCATAAAATTAAAACTCTTTCGAAAGGATGGCATCGTAAGCTGCCTGAATAAAGAAAAAGTCCCGATGTCTAAAACCCGATCTGGAAAACACTGAGTTTCTAATGGCATTTCAGGACAGCATAGAAGGAGCCCTCATCATTTCTAGTCTGGGAGGTACAGGGAGCACTTTCACAGTCTCCTAATCACCATGTCTTGGGCAGAAAAACAGCCGAAAGTGACGTTCACCCCCTAGGAATTCCGGGGGGACACAGCTAGAAGCAGGTCTTGCAAGGGCAAAATGTATGTGACATTATGTGGTTTGTCCTACAAATCCACAATCTATTGTGCATTCGACTCCACAGTATATCTGCAATGGCATTAGTGTAAGATAGCATTTACGGTTCTCTCACTCTAGGTCAAATGAGCATTCCAAGAGATGCGTTTTGTTTTCCCTGCAGTTTGAGCAGCCTCAGAGCACGTTGCCACATGGCCGGGGACAGTTTAGCAAGCTCAGGAGATGCTACTGAGCATCGATTATTTTCTTGCTCTGAAATACCAATGGTCCATGCTCAGTTTTCCTGACCGAAGGTGTTTACCGTGATGAAGATGTGAGAACAATACCTAACATATTTAGCACTTAGTACATCTCTGGTGTCATGCCAAGTGCTTTTCATGCATTTTCTCCCTTAATCCTTCTAATAAGTCAGGGGATCTGGGACTAGGCCTATCCATATCATAATCCTTTTCCCTTTTTTTTTTTAAAAAAAGTACAGCTCTCTGCCAGCGTTCATTTAATATCACGTGTAGGAATGTTACATTTTCTAGGATTTGACATTTCAGCAATCAAGGATTACTATATTTTGTAAATGGAAATATCACTACTAAAAACAGAACACTATAAATAGAATGTCATTTGTTTCTAAAGACTATCAATATACTAGAGTGATGTGAAAATAATAATAAAAGCGAGATGTTTCGTGGCAAACTTTGGAGGTAAAGTTAGAACTGTAATCCTCAAGTTATCTTGGGGTAAATGCTACAGCCATGAGTGCCACCAGCGAGCGTTCTTGGGGCAAACGGGAAATGGTTAAAAATGGAGAAACTGAGGCTCAGTCATTAAGCATATCTTTTCCAAGTTCAAACCAATAATAAATAGGAGCCAGGCTATGAATGCAGGCAGTTCGGAGATCTCAAACCCTTAACCACCACGCACGCTCCCTCTGTTACCGAGTGATGTCGACCTCGTTAAAAACTCCATGCTCTATATGAGGGGTCCCCAATCCCCAGGCCATGGACTAATAAAGGTCTGTGGTCTGTTAGGAACTGGGCCGCACAGCAGGAGGTGAGCAGCAGGCTGGCAAGCAAAGCTTCATCCTTATTTGCAGCCGCTCCCCAGCGCTAGCATCACCGCCTCAGCTCCGCCTCAGATCACCAGGCATTAGATTCTCATAGAAGCACTGGTCCCTGGTGCCAAAAAGGTTGGGGATTGCTACATAAACTTTCATAGCTCAGAATCATATGAAGTTCTGCTGTGCAAGGAAGGGACACACACATTTACAAGGTGCATAAAGATTTTTGTTCCGTTGTTCAAACTTCCTAGTATGGGATGTCAACAGTTTCTATTTAAAAACATTTTCACTAAGAAATTATACCAAGGGAACATTATTGCTTTCAATTCAAAGGACACAAACCTGTCTACATGTGTGCCCATGTGCATGGCCACGCACTTCATCCCTGAGAGGGTATCCTGGACTTCACCTCACTTTGCAACAGAGTCCTCTGTAAATTGCATTGGAGGGGAGAATCTTACACCCACTTTTTTTTTTTTTTTAAGGAGCTGAATTTACAACTCCATTTGTAACACCTATCTGCACACAATTGGCTAATTACACTCTGGTCATTAAAGCAGATCAAACGATGAAGGACAGCAAATCACTGGGGTCCACATTATCATTCATCCTAGCAGATAGCAGCACCTACTCCTGTGCCTCAAATGAGACAATAATTTCCAGAATTTCGACTATGCACATAAAATGGGTCCTTAATTGGGAGGCCTTTGAATCCCCCCAGCAATTTAATGAGTCCTGGGGCACTGCAGGAACTGTGATAGGAACCAGAGCTCGGGTTATTAAAGTTACAGTTGAGACGTCTGAAAAAGCAGTCAGTAAATTCACGATGTATCACTGAGGGCACATTTCAAACCAGAGCTATAGCAGAGAGAATTTCAGAGATTCAAGGTCACCTAACAATGATGCAAGACCACAGAGATGACTCCTGGGTTCTCATCTTTTTTCACTACGAATTCTTCTTATCACTCAGCTTCCTTGGCGAGGGACCCTGTGGTATGATGACACAGGCTGCACCACATTCTCCCAGATGCACAGGCTTCTTTCTGCATCTGTGACACCCCAATTTCCTGCTGTTACGCATTCTTTCTCCTCAGGGAAATCTCTCAATGTTGAGATTCAAAAAGATCTTGGGTCTTCTTTCTTTCTCACTCCAAACTCTACCTAGATGACCCCATCAATTCCCACGATTCTAAGCCATGTGTCTACTCTAAGACTTCCAAATATGGCATTTACCTCACCCCACTTCTGAGTGTCAGATTCCTACACTCTACTGCCTACTAGTCATCCATCTTCACCTAAGTGTCTTCCAAACATCTCAGGCATCATGCCTACAACTTCATTTGTCATCGTCTCCCTGAGACCCAATATTTGTTCCTTTTCCTGTTTCCGGCATCTTGTTAAATGTTACCTGCATCCTAGAACATTCCAGAATAAAACTTGAGAGACCAACTTGCTTCCTCTCACACATTCATTTACAACTAATCAACAAGGTAAGTTGATTCTCCCACCTCATGTATCATAGATCCATTCAGTTCTCTTCACTCTTGTAGGCATTATCCTCACCCAAAGCCTCCACATTTCTCACCTGCAACAGCCCCCTGACTGATGTTTCTTCCACCACAATCCATCCTCCACGCTGCAGGGAGAGTTATCCTTCTAAATGGAAAATTTGATCCACTTCAATGGTTCCCAATTGTCCTGAAAGTAAAAGCTAAACTTCTTAACTTGCCTTAACAGAGCCCTAAGTTATCTGGTCCTCACTTATCGCTAGGTTCATTGACTATGGCTTTTCCCCATCATCGTCAATAAACTTAAATAGGTGTGTACACACACGCACGCACACACGTACACATACACCGATCCACTTTCTGTTCTAAGAATACACAATTTCCTTCATCTCAAGGTCTTCGAACTTGCCATTTCCTCTCCCTATAATAACCTGGTCTTGATCATATTTATATCATCCTCTCATTCCTCGGCATCTATCGAAATCCCAGCAACAGAGTAGGTGCTAAATAAATTATATTGAAAGAATATAGCAAGATAGCAGAACATATAGCTTCCTTCCTTCCTTCCTTCCTTCCTTCCTTCCTTCCTTCCTTCCTTCCTTCCTTCCTTCCTTCCTTCCTTCCTTCCTTCCTTCCTATTTAACCAGAATTCTTAGATATAAAGATATAAGCTTTGTGCTCTCCCTCCCTCCTTCCTTCCTTCCTTCCTTCCTTCCTTCCTTCCTTCCTTCCTTCCTTCCTTCCTTCCTTCCTTCCTTCCTTCTTTCTTACCATTATTCTTCCTTCATCCTTCCATTATTAGAGACACATGATTTCTTTTGTCTTAATAACCTTATGGTTTACTGAAAATGTGCCGTTATTGTAAGCCATCTCAAACTCTTTTTGGAACTAGAGATGGAATAAAAGCAATCATAAAATTAAAACAAATATGGCCATTACTAGTTGCAGGTCTCCCCACAATCGCGATGTCTGAAATCCTGAAGACCATTAAAACTTGATTAAAAAGTCAACATATATATATATATGGCAATATATATATGGCAATATGAATTGCCCGTCTATATGATAAGCCTGGGACAGGAAGGCCTTTCAGTAATACTGAGCATGCCATTGTTTTATGGTAATAGTTCACAATAACTTCACGGTGATTAATAATTGCATTCATAAAACTCCTGCTCTCTAAGAGATAGGTGCTGTTTACATTCTTCTGCCTGTCACTCACTGGGAGACTCAGGGACTTGCTGAAGGTCAAGGATGAGCATATACCTTCTCTGTGTGGCTTTCCTATCACGGCCAAGCAGAAATGATACCTCTGTCCTATAGGCGTCCATTTCATTTTTCCCCGGCTCTTATCACAACATTCCTGGCATTATACTGTAGCTAGATTTTTTAGGTCCCTGAGGCTCCAATAAACTTAGGAGTCTAAGAAAACAGATTTTTCTCTAAAAAAAAAACCACTCCAGAAGAGTATGTGTTAGAGAAGGAGGGAGAGAATGTGAGAGAGCAGGAAAGAAGGACAAAGGGAAGAGGTGGGGACAGCAAAGGGAAAGGAACAAGCGAGGAGAAAGAGAGGAGAGGGAAGATCTCCGTATCGGCTCTCTCAAGTTCAATCCGTTCCTGAACCACACACTCGCCCAAGTTCAGTGTTGACATTTCCAAGGCAGAATAATGCAAGATTGAGGTAAAATTATGGTTTCAAGAAGTACACTTTCAGTGTTCTTAAATAATCCTGACATTTGTTTAAGTTTGATCGTCTCTTTTTTTCTAGTAGACCAGCATTGCCGGAAAGAATTTTCTGCAATGATGGAAATGTTTTATCCATCTGTGCTGTCCAACACGGTAGCTTCCTGCTACGTATGACTAGTAAGCACTTGAAATGTGGCTTGTCTTACTGAGGCACTAAAAATTTAATTTTAATTCATTTATGTATAAATTTCAGTAGCCACGTGGGGCTTGTAACAGCCATATTAGTCTGCATAGGTGGAAATTAAAAGCTTTCGAAAGGTAGGGACTTGGTCTACCATGTGTCATACTTTGAATAAGTGTGCCATAAATGCCTATGAAATGAGAGAAGGAAATAAGAATTAAAGGAATGACAATTTAATTGACTGGGGCGTTTCCCTATAAAGTAATATTGGACATTATACATTGCATATTATAATAATCGTGGAGAATAGTAACTAACATTTAATGAGCAGCTCCTATGTGCAAAACCCAAAGAGCTTTATAATCATCTCATATCCACTCAGTAACTTGTGGGGTGGACATAATTATTTACCCCATTTCACGAATATGGCAACTGAGGCACAGAGAGGTTGATAACTTACCCAAGATCACACAACTAGTGAGATAAGACAACAGAATTCACACTCAAGCAGTCTACCTGCACAAGCTAAACTTTAAGCCCCTGTCGCCAAGGTTTGCTTTGGGCACCATTTGATAATATCTAGGTCCCTGGTGGTGGCTTCCCACAGGGTCTTCTCTGATAGAAGAATAGGTGTCACCTACAAAATATGGCACTGGAGGCATGGAAGGATAGCGGGAAGAGCACTATGTGCCCAAGGTCCGTCATAGTGTGCCTATGTCCTGTACAGGAGGGGACGCCGAACCAAGTCAGGGTGGGTGGGGAGGTCTCCAAGGCAGGTGAGACCGGAGAGATGAAACTTGAAAGATGATCAGCAAGGATCTAGTTTAGAGAGTTAGGGAATCTTTCCAGGTGAAGGTGGTCACACTTGCAAAATGGTACAGCAGCCTCTTGGGGAGTCACGTTGTGTGATGCCCAGATGCTAAGAGGTGGAAGCATTCAGAAAGTTGTCTTCGGCTTGGGGGAGTTACTCTGTATCCTTGAGTCTCCACAGTGCCATTGATAATAGCATCTAACTGAGAAATTCATGTAAAGCATTCAACAGAACATAACCAGTGTGCCATACACGCTGGCTATCTTATCGCTCATGTTGATAATCGACATAATCATTAATTATTTTATTACTTCACATGCACAGAATGCTTTGCGTGAGGTCTATATTTTGGGCCACACCATAACACGCTCTTTTGCTTCAAATAAAATAACCATAGGTATAGTTTTAGGAAAACGTGCAAGTGTACATCTACCTTAGTGTTGAATCTGAAGAGATGAGCTTGAGAAGCAAAGGGTGGGAATGGGGGTCACTGAGACACTCATGGGTGAGGAAATATGGCCAGGGGAATGTCGTAGGAGGATGGAGAATATCCAATCTGTTTACAATTCCCACAATCTCTGTTGTCTTAAACTGGGCCCATTTTTCTCATTGACACCGTCTGCTTGGATATTTGAGTTTGTGGCCCCTGTTGCTTGGGGACATGAAGAATAAGACCAGATCAATATTCTGGGGGTTACATTTATTGCGAGATCTATTTATTACTCATTCCCCTGCTACCTTGGGTCCAGGAAGGCTTAAATTGGCTCATATTGACAAACAAAATATGGCAAGATAAAATAGATTTATTTATCTTGTTAATAGGTGATAAAAGGGAAGAAATGAAAACAGAAGAAGAAGATATATTGATGCCAGGAATTAAGTTCATACTGACACATAAAACACAAAACCCTCTCTGTTTGCTGTGAAAGAGCCAAAAAATTTGTCTGGATTTTCCTATCCATCAACATGCAGGGAAATCTTCTAATTAATGTACATAATGCCGGGTGCCTGTATGATGCAAATAAACCAGTGATTCAATTTTGTCATAATTATTCTTCAAGGTGGATGCCGAAGGAAGTTCTGCCGTGTAACAAGCATGACTGTCACTATTACATCTCACCCAGCGACGTGACTGTGCATAATGGAAGCCTCACAATTCCATGACGCGGGCACTCACTATAATATCCTTCATGTTATAGAGGAGAAAACTGATGCTTATGGGAGTCAAGAGAAATGTGAAAGGGACCAAAGTCTGGCCACCCAGAAGCTGCTTTTTGGAATACTAATTTTAAGCTGGTTATCAAGAAGCAAAAGTCTCAGAAAGGACCTTTGACCTGCCCAAGAGATGTAGATAGAAAAACCTGCTTCAGGAAGGAAATCTTAGCAGGTTGCCTCTGCCTAATTTGAATTAGTGTGATAAACATGAAGGCCTCAAGCAGGAATACCCCCGGTCCCACTGTTTCCGTGTCCCTTGCAAGAATGTGCCTGCCATGTGTGTTCTACCCTTCCTCAACTACCTGTAAGTAGCCCACTCCCACTTCTGAAATCTAAGACCCCCTTTCCTCCTTTTTCTTCTTTGTCCAAAATGTCATCTATACCCAAGGCGGCCTCACTGTCTTTGGAATTTTCATGCTTATGTGAATTCTCCATGTGCATGTATTAAAATCTGATTTTTCTCCTGTTAATCTGTCTGTTAGTTTGATTATTAGCCCAGCTAGAAAAACTTAGAAGGTGGAAGGAAAAAGAATTAAATTTTGGGGGGGAGGGAGGACCCTACAAAAAGGTGTAGCTGGGAGTTAGACCCAGGCGGTCTGGGAACACAGCAATGTCTGCGTTTTTAGCCACTATGCAGACGACCTGAAATGTGATGCCCAGGACACATTTTCACGAAGGCACAGAGGGCATTTCTGTCTCTTTCCACATCCCTGGATATGGGCTCCTGGTATTACCCTAAACTACAACCTAATAAAGCAATTCTAGAAGGGAACAAATGCCATCCAGCCACGCCCAAGCCCCTCTCTGCTGAGCTGGCACCCCCAGCATGAACTTTTACGGCGGCTGAAGGAACGGATGGAAAATGTATCCTTCACAAAACCCTCCCTGAGTCGGCTTCTCAAACTTACTTTCTTCCTGACTTCGGAGGGCAGCGAGGTCAAGCCACCTTCACTAACAAGAAAGAACCTGATAGCATACTACGTTGTGCGGCTTATTAAATATGGACTACCATGTACCTTTCCTTTCCCGTACGCTTGAATTTAAGAGAACATAGAATCGGTCTTAAAGGACACTGGAATGCTACGTTAGAAATGTCACCCAGTGTTAACACGCAAAACTGGACAGCAGGATGACTCGCTCTCCTGATCCTGTTCCTTTCACGCAGCAGCACACATCGTCAGGCACGATGTGCCCCGAAATGGGCGCGGAATCCTCTCATTCGGCTAACGGAAAGGAAGCAGCTGTTTACAGGAAAATCGAACTGCTCGGCTCTTCATCACCACCACCACCACCAGAAAGCAAACATTGACGCAGAGCCTTTGGCAGCACCTAATCAGATGCCTGGCTTCCGAAGGAATCCACAACCCGGAATGCTCAAGCCCGAAATAAGACCACTGCGATTCCTGCAAAAATAGTTGTTACGTCAGGGCCTTTGGAGCATCCAGATGCTCCTCAGAAGGCAATCGGGGCAGACAGGAGAAGTGAGCATAGTTCCTTTATGGATGAGTCGATGACAGAATAACTTAATTCTTAGACTCTCACTGTAGAACTGTTTAGTGAAGCCATTGTATTTAATATACTGCACGTGACCTCTTCCAAAATCCTTTGTTTTTTTTCCTATGACGTTAGTGAAACGTTGTACACTTCTGCTTCCAGACCTGATGCATACATGGCATACCCGTGGTGGCAGGACAGAGCTTTATATCTTTCTGTCTCAATAATGCTCCTACTTTTTCTTTTAATGTCGTTTTACATAAAACCATCCACACATCTGGGAAATTCGTTTATGAAAATGTATGTCTTTTTTTCCTCTTCTCATTAATTCATTATCGAATTTAAAATGACTGCAAATGGTTGCTTTCTCTCAACACGAAATGAAATATGTTCCATAGAATCAGCACCAAAAAAAAAAAAGAGGCTATGAATGTACTTTGCACTTGGGGAACGTTGGGTAGGATGAGGAGGCTGAAGGCACAAAAAGACTGAAAAGTTAATCCAAGGTAAACATATATGCTTAAAAAATTCTTTCAGTCGGTAAAGTAAATGATGGCCCTATGAGTATCCAGCAGCGACTCTCAGTCAGGGGTGACTTTTGTCCTCCGGGTGACATTTGGTTGTCACAACTAGAGTGAATATTAATGCTGGGTGAAGTCCAGGAGTGCTGGTAAACATTTTATGAATTTACAATTCTCAGGAATGCCCCCTCACCCAATATCATGGGGCCTAACGTGCCGACAGTGCCATGTTTGAGAAACTCCTATCAGATACGCCTTGTAAAAAAACGTGAATTATTCAGAGAGAGTGTACTGAATGATGGGAAACACCTCTGCACCCAGAACACAACATTCCTCCGATGACGGTGCTTAAGTTTGTCATTAAGGGGGGAAGGGGGCAGGGGGAAGGGAGCAGGGGGAAGGAGAGAGGAAAAGAAGGAGAGAGAGAAGAGGAGGGAGAGAGAGAGGAAGTGGAGAGAAGAAGGAAGGAGAGAGAGAGATCCATCTTTATCAGTAATACCTTGTTATTGTAACATAGATAACCAATTAATTGATGAGAGGGTGACAAAAATATGTAAAGCCACTGTCTTGAATAAATCTTAACACTTGGCTTCACTCTGTGATTGGATGGCTGCCTTTTCCCTTCCTGAAATTAAAAAGAACGGATGTTCTCTCTCTTTTTTTTTTTTTTTTACCGTCCTCTTTCAGAATGATGAATAAAAGGTTTAATTTACTGACTGCTAAAAATAAAAGCCCTGCCATAACTCTTAAGAGTCTTTGGTGTAGCATAAAAGCTGGTTTCGAAATCTGGATTATGAATACTACTTTTTTTTTAACACTTGGTATTAGCAAACTTTAGGTGTAAATAAATATGTGATTTGTCCATGCATGTAGAAATACACAATACACATGCATATTCATATAGCTACATAAAGAATTAGCACATGGTCTCAAAATGGGCACTTTTACACTGATAGACAGCCTCAGCCAAGGATTCTGGCGACTGCACATTAAAATGATTGAAAGTCAATACTAGGTTTCAGAATGTGCTGTCAGCCCATTCAACGCCTACCAAATTTTTATAACATATAATTCCTATAACTCCTATTTCTGCAGAGTCCAATTAACTTGAAACAGGTATATAATTGTTGATCTTGAGGGCTCTGTGAGGCCCTTATTAATAAATTACGCACTAGATAGCAAGATGGCATTTCCAAATTCATCGCACTTATGGCCACAGGTTCCAAACTAGGCCTTTCTGGCAGACTCTGTAACTCTACTGTACGAGAAATCTGTTAGACAATCTGTCACATAAACAGAGATAGGAAATGTACATAATGCAATGCTTGAAGGGAAAGAAGTCCAATAGACCATGAACTTTTAATGAATGGATTTTAACAGTTTGCAATCTGGCGTGCGGGTTTCAAAATTTTTCTGTTGGACAGGAATGTGTCTCGTATTTTATGTTTTCCTAGACTTGATTTAATTACAATGACAAAGAGTGAAACTACATTTTTTCACTCCTGCAAAAAAAAAAAAACCAGAGTGTGTGTGTGGGGGGTGGGGGTGGGTGGTGGTGGTACAAACTCTTGCTTATTCCAGATGGGGGCTGTTTGCCTCCCCATTTGGCGATGGTTTGGGAAATCAGGACACTTTTCGCTTCTATGAAACTCCTACTAGCATGTGTCATGTCACTACGTAGTACAAGTAACGCCAGCATAATTCCATCATGATATCTGTGTCTTAGGTTTTCCTTCAGCCCTTACTATATTCTTTAAATCAATATAATTAACTAACTAGATATGGTAAACATAATTAGGGAGAATTTTAATGCTAAGATGCTAAGTAAATAGTAATACTAAAAAAAAAAAAAAAGTAGAGGTTCTTACTCTCATTTTATAAATAAGAAAACTAAGGCGCAAGCTCGCTGAGCTGACAGAGCTGGCCATGATCCCTCCTGGCTGTCCCGGCAGTGTGCCTCACTCACCACTCGAACAGAGAAGGCAGTACTACTCATTTGTAGGAAAAAAAAAAAGAAAAGTGTTCTAAAACCATAGTCCCTTCTATGTCACTGATGAGACTCTTGCATAAGAATTTTCTTAAGTTTAAAATCTTTTATGAAAACAATAAGATTTAAATAAGTCTCTACTTCTCTAAAGAGATGCAATGAGAATCTTTAAAAATTTGGCGACTAGTCCAGAAATTACAAACTTTTTTTTTATACATATAAAGTACCTACTATATGTAAGATGCTATACCGGGTACCAGGGATGATGAAGCCAATGGGCCTTACCTTCCAAGACAAGGAGGGAAAATACACAGCTGATATAATAGGTGGCAGGGTTTCTCCAAAGCAATGCGCTTCCCTCATTCCTGCCAGAATATGTCGCTCATCTCATTCTATGTGCTCCGTCTGGGTACTAGTGACTATGACAATGGGTTAAATCACACCCACCTTGTTGCTCTCAGTGCTATGGCTTCAGCCCAGAGAGACTCGAGCTTCAGATGTTTGAACACAACGGTTGACCAGATATCTCCGTGTGATATTCCACTAGCCTCTGGAAGAGAGTCCAGAAAAGCCGACACCAAACTCCTCATTTCTGCTGGTTCATCTTCCTTATTTTCTCTTTGTCTGCTGATGCACCCCATCCACCCTATCAACCCAAGCTAGAAACTTGGGTTATTCTGAATCACTCGCCTACCCCTTCACACTCACATTCAGTCAGCAAGCCTTGGCCATGAATGTCCCCACACATATCCTTACTCTGTTTCCACTTCATCGAAATCTCATCTTCTGCCTAGAATATTTACAATGGCTTCTGACTGCTCCCCTGGCCTTAATCTCCCTCTCCAGTCAGCCTCCAGTGGAACACATGAAAAACGACAATCTGGCCAGCTGTGATTCCCCTGCTTCGAGCCTTCCTGTGACTCCGTGCTTGCAAAGGGCAAAGCCCGCGCTCACCAGGTCATGTAGGCGTCACCCTTTTCAGCATTCCGCTGGCCCTAACCATGCATTTTACCCTCTAGCAAAGCCAAAACAGTTTTTATCTGTCTCTTGGCTCTCTACGCATCCTTCGCTTCTCTGCACCATAGACCTGACTTTTTTCCTCTTTAACATTTTCCTCTTATTATACCTTCAGCCCAGGACATCACTTTCTGAGCTTTTGAGTGCTGCCGACCACACGCATGTTGAATAAAGCAGACACCATCTTTGCCCTTGCCAAGTTTACAATCTACCTGGGGGAAACTGAAAGAACCAAGTAAAGAAATAAACACTTGATTTTAATTGCGGTCCACACGAGCACAGAGACTGAGGAAAAGGCATTGAATGAGAAGAATAATTTATTCACTTCACGTGATACTCTGTGGCAATCTCTGATACTAAAGACCACTCCCTTATACATTATCCGTTTATGTATATGTTTCCATCACCACAATGGGGCCTTCCTGAGTGTTATCACTGTTCAAATAATCACTTTGGTTCTGGCTAAAAACATACATAGGCATTCAATAAATGTTAATTAAATTAATGGATGGATGGATGGATGGATGGATGGATGGACGGACAGCTGGATGGACAGATGAATGGATGAAAGGATAGGTGGATGGATGGGTAGGTAAATGAATGGATAGATGAATGGATAAGTGGATGGGTGAATGGATGGATGGTTGAATGGATGGGTGGATGGGTAGATGGATAGATGATGGATGAATGGACGGACAGGCAGATGGACAGGTGAA
>NW_011888821.1:470666-478260 GCF_000151845.1 Pteropus vampyrus | reverse complement strand
CTTCACGTGATACTCTGTGGCAATCTCTGATACTAAAGACCACTCCCTTATACATTATCCGTTTATGTATATGTTTCCATCACCACAATGGGGCCTTCCTGAGTGTTATCACTGTTCAAATAATCACTTTGGTTCTGGCTAAAAACATACATAGGCATTCAATAAATGTTAATTAAATTAATGGATGGATGGATGGATGGATGGATGGATGGACGGACAGCTGGATGGACAGATGAATGGATGAAAGGATAGGTGGATGGATGGGTAGGTAAATGAATGGATAGATGAATGGATGAGTGGATGGGTGAATGGATGGATGGTTGAATGGATGGGTGGATGGGTAGATGGATAGATGATGGATGAATGGACGGACAGGCAGATGGACAGGTGAATAGCTAGATGAATGGATGAGAGGGTAGGTGGATAGATGGGTAGCTGGAAGAATGGACAGATGAATGGATGAGTGGATGGGTGAATGGATGGATGGGTGGATGGGTGATAGATGGATGGATGGATGGATGGATGGACAGATGGATGGACAGATGGACAAGTGGATGGGTGGAATGGGGGGTTAAATGGGTAGACAAATTATAGAATGAATTAATGAAGAAATATTTTTCCTTATAGCTTCAGCTTCACAAATTATTGAATAAAATTGTGTCCTTGGTAACAAGTACAACTTAGAGGCTCTCATCTATAAGCTTGTGAGGATATCCCTTACCTGTGAGAGCGAAGCCGCAGAGCACACTTGGCATTTTCAAGCATTGTTAAGACTCCTGCTCACATCCTTGAGAGATTTCCAGAAAGCTCCTTGTGCACTAGAGAGCTGCTGAGGATAAATGCTTCACGAGGGAAAAGCAAACCGTTGCCAGACCTAAACGAGGTACGCTTGGCCAGGGTGGGGGGATGGGAAGATCAGCAGCAGAGGAAACCTTTCTCTATGGAAAAGAGCGTTTTAATTTATTTTGGTTTTGTTCTGATCATGGTGGTAGGGAGAAAAGGAGGAAGGTGAGGGGAAAGTTGGGGGATGCATGTAGGAGGAAAAGGAGGAAAACAAGATGGGGAATGGGGCCTTCATATCTTAGAGTTCGGGATTCGGCATGACATGACTATCTCTTCCATTGATGTGAGTAGAAGAGCTTCACAACGGCTCACCCAGGTCTGTGCGAAGACCAGGCAGCAACATTTCAGGGAAATACAGGGACTGAAAATTGGTTGCCAAGTTCCATTCTAATGAAGTGCTAAAGCAATATTTTCCAAAGTACGTCCTGCAGAACTGCCAGCCTCTTGTTCCAAATACTGATTCCTGGAACTCACTCCGGCCTCAGAATCTCTGAGGGTGGGGTTGAGAAATGTGCCTTGTTACCAAATTCCAAAGTTCGAGGGGCCTTCCTTTAAAAGACCCTCTCCCGGCCACATCTACCTAATGAAACAAGGTAGGACAAATGAAAGAGGCAGTTTTTGAAGGCACACCATGGTCGCGAAGCCTGTGTTGGTAGGAATTTAAAAGGGCAAAGGTAGAGAAGCTGATGTCACAAAGGATTCATTTCCAGTGAGTTCTGCACACCAGAGGAGAGTTCTGCTAAGTCAAGTCCTATCCTCCTGATCATCCAATTAGGTGGCTCAGGGCTCGACCGCATTAATCCTTTTTACCACCTGGCAGCTTGTGAGGGCAGCTTCATAGATAATTAGCCATAAGGACCCGAGGGGGTTGGAAACCAAGTCCGTGCATTCCTTGGCCAATCATTGGAAATTTACTCTGGCAGACACGTGACATTGTCAGCCCACGGTAGGTATCTTTCTAAGAATTGACCCTATCAACAGAGAGCCACCTTTTGGAAATATATGACCCACTCCTACCTGTTTTTCATTGAGTCTGGGGCATGTACCTGATTCAAGAGAGCAAGGATGCCCTTCCGCGGACCGGGGTGAGAGAGAGCTTTCGGTTCCTCCTTCTCCTATCGCTAAAGCGATGGAATGTAAAACCTGGGCTAAATCCCTGCTATGTGAAGACAGCTGTCAGAAATAAGAGAAAATCAAGCTGACAAGCAGAGAACCAGAGAGCAGGTCCAGCATTGGAATGTGGAGAAACAATGTACTCGGGGCAGCCGGTTCCCTTGAGACCTGTGAGTCCCATTTACTCCCCAATGCTACTTACATCTCTTCCTCTTCCTCTTCTTTTAAAATCCTAGCTCATTTGAAAGCGGTGACATCAAACTCTACTAACCCTACCCCACCTTACGGCTGCCGTCCACGTAACCCCAAACCCCCACCTTCACTGACGGCATCAGAAGCTGGCTCGCTGCCTCCCCTCCACCATCCTTCTGGTCATGGTCCACCCTGCTGGCCTCCCACATCTTTCTAATCTTTAATGCATGTAATAGCTTCTATTCGACCTCAGTCATAGATTTCATGGGCCCAACCCTCGACCTTCTCACCTGTTCTGAAACTTTAAACACCTCATTTTCTGAGTTTCGCCTTCGGTCCTTCCAGCTCATCCCTTCTTCTCTTTACCACATGTGTCCAATCTCATTGATGTCCCCAGCCCTTTGATCTCAGTCCTCCTCACGACCCTCTGCAGATCTTCTCTTTCCTAATTTCTCAGCCTCAACGTCACAGGCCAGACAAATGCCCTCCACTCCCTTTCTCCTCTTAAAATCTCCCGGACAAACCCCAAACATGGGCAAGCCCAGCTCTATTTTAGACATGAGATGCCTACTATTCTCCCCATTTCCCCTAGTCCCCAAGCCTCTCTCCTCTCCTTCCCAGTCTATTTCATGCTGCAGACTAACTTTCTCTGCCTGCCCATCAACGTGAATATACTTGAAAATGCCCACCTAGGTTCTAAGTCCACACGATGTTTAGGCTGAAGACCTGAGTATTGTTTTATCTTTTCACTGAAATTTTTGAAAGGGAATCGGATTAGCCTGGTGGTCTTGGCCACATGTGCGCTGCCCTTGGATCAGATGCTCGTCTTTGTCCATTGGATGTGTTTGCAAGGTGGAAGGCAAGAGCTTGGGAAGGGACAAGCTGGGGAGATACCCCAAATAACATGTCTCCACGTCTATGCAATATTGTGGGCTAGAGCTGCTTGTGGGTTGCTTAGCAACTGGAAGTAGTTCTGAGCCACATACAAGAGAATGTGGTTTGGGGAAACAATTTGTCAAGGAATCAGAGAGAATGTATTGCCTTGAGCTCTAGTCAGCACCTTCCCCCTTTTCAAACCTAGCTAGCCAAAGAGGCATCGGGGTGGCGGGGGACGGGGGGGAAGGAGGTAGTGGATGGCTCTCATTCCTCTGACATCCCATCACTTGTCCAGGCATTTTACTCGGGCCTGAGCAGAGGCGCAGCCCGAGGTAAGAGCCGCAGTGATTTTTACCGAGCTCACAGCATGTTAATCACGCCTGTCAGGCTCCCAGGAAGGAGAGGTTGGCTGTCCTGACAATCCACATTAACGTGGGTGGATGGTGTTTGATTATACCTTCTTGAAAGCTGTTTTTATTTGCATCTTTCATCAGAGGCTGAAGGATGTGCTATATGTCCCTACCATCCTATAGTCTCATGCCCCTGCCAGTACACAGCTGACCTCAGTGAGAACACAGCCCTCTGACTGTGGGAGGCATCGGCGGGCTTGGGTGGGACCCAGCTGCCCTTGAGTGCATGGGTTTTTACCACAGAGTTGTCCTATAAAAATGGGCTGGATTAATTTTCATCTGGAGTCAGTTTTCGGGACACTGCTCAATGCCAGAGGAGATCAGACTATTCTAAGAGCGCAGAACTTGAAGACACAGGTGGTGAAAATGCAAAAGGAAGATGTCCTTTATGATAGTCATTCGCGGGCCACATCGTCAGCTGCGAAATTCAGCAAATATTAAGAAATAACCAACCAAGTTCTGTGTACAGTTTAGAATTCTTAGGAACTCTAGATACAGTGCCGAGCATGAAAGAAATGCAGATGATGCTTAGGGGCCTTGATGGCACAGTTCATGTCCAAGTGGCCACTGCACTGCTTACACTCAGGGTAGATTACATGGTGCTTGATAAATCTCTACTGAATGTCCGAACATCTGCTTCTTGATTTTGGCCTCCTTGTATGTGACCAAATAACACCAACCTCAACTCAAGGGTTCCAAGAAGTTAATGGCAGGAGGGAGGACTGTAAGTAATTTGGTATATTTGGTTAAGTCCTCAGGTTATTTAAAAACATTGAAAGCTATGAATTCCCAAGGATCCTAGTCCACTGTCTAACCTGGGCACTCCAAAGTCTTTACCTGAATTGACTTAAAAGCTTCACCCAACATTCTGGCCACACTCCTAAAGCTGAGAGTGTGTGGAAGTCGGAGCTCCTGGCTGTCAACGCCGACTCCATCACTTATTACTGACCGGATGACTTCCCTTTCTGTGAGCCTCACTCCCCTCATCTTTAAAATGGGAACAATAGTACCTCTCACACTGGTTTGTTTCAGGTCCAAACTGAGATAATGCCTCTGAAGTACTTAGCACAGTGTCTGGCACTTATGAAATGCTAGGTATCAGGTAACCAGTAATTATTAGATTATGGGGTCCTTTCTTGATTTCTTTCCAACTTGGGTTTATCAAAGACATTTGGGTAGAATTTACGAATGGCATGGTCTTTGATGAGATACTAGTATACACGCAAGCTCTCTTAGCCCAGATATTCTCTAGAGTGAAAAGCATAGGAATCAGGCATAAGCACTGCTTCCCTATACAAGTCAAGACCAGGAGGCTGGGTGCTTCCTTGTCCTGCCTGAGGAACCTTATTTACGTACCAGCTTCAGAGATGGCTGGCGTGTGGCTCCAAGAGAATGAGGACTCCTGAGAAACCTAATAAGTGGCTGAAGCAGCATCAGTGGGTTTCGGAATGTTTTTAATGATCACATTAGGTGCTGAGGACACCGACCAAGCAAAACGCACAGCTAAGCAAAAACAACATCAACCAAAAACAACTTGGGCTTTGAAGCGGTGAACAAAACGCGTCAAACAGAAATATGTTCTCTGCGCTTAGTTCTGCACAGACACTCTTAGAAATTAAAATTCATTTAGCTTGAATTAATAAAACTAAGTAAAGTCAATGCAGGTCAGTAGGGAATTACTGGAGCATGTGAGAGTCGACTCTCTGGCAATTCTTTCTGTTATGAGCGTGAAAACAGCCTGTCCGTTTGCTGACGTGGCTTGGGTGATGTATCTCCTCCCAAAATAGTGTCTGTGCAAAAGATGAGAGGAAACGATCCCCTGTTAATTCGGTTTTTAAGTCCAGATGAAGAACCTTGAAAATAGCCAATGAGCCAAAAATACTGAGTAACTCCACATTCTGAGGGACTGTTTCTTCTTTCTATATATAGCACATCAAAAATAGAAATCTCTGACTCTGGGCTTACATAGGACTGAAGTATGATTATGCCCGTGGACTGGAGAGAAAAATCTACAATAAGTCCACCCCATATTGTCAGTTTGCTTAAATGTCGCCACCTCTCCAAACTTTCTAAACAAACGTGGCCTTTCCCGTGATCCTGACCTGTTCAATATGCACATGTAAGTTTGTCACCTTTCGTTCGCCCAACGAATAATCGCTGAGTTACTGCTATATCTCAGATGTCGTGTTCAGTTTTGGGGACAGGAATTAGCAAATCTTTCCTCAGGCAACTTACAGTCGAAATAGAGGACTCAAGAAAAAGTCAATTAATTATTGATTGCAATTGTAAGTGTCGAGAAGAAACTGATTGTGGGGTTGGCTTTTGTTCCCCCAAGAGCAAATAATTTTTTATCTATTAAACAGAGCTTAGCAAGGGGGGAAAAAGTAGAGGAAAAATATTCAGGATACTGGCAAAATTATTTAGAGCTTGTTTTAAAATAACTGCAGTTCTACATCATGTGTGAGGGAATTAAATATCTGTTTTCTTGAGAAAGAACAAGAGTAGATGGCATCCTCCAAGTATTTAGGTGTTTACAGCTACTGGTGGCATAAAATACTCTAACAGAGAGAAGGCTTAAAAAAAAAAAATAAAAAGTAATTTCACTAGCAATTCGAGATAATGCATTACCATTCCAACAGCCACTTTAATTAGGGTAGTTCTTGCATTCCCAGGGCCAATAACACTCTTAAGACAGGTATAACATTTACTTAACTTTATTGACCTACATTTGTCTTTCTAACTAGAAGAGAAAGTGCTTATTTCTTTTTTAAAGCTTTTACCATATTTTCATGTTCTCCTCTTTGTGTTTCCACTAATCAAAAGGAGCTTCTCTCCAATGCATTGAAAACTGAGTTTACAGGAGAAGAGAGAAGGCGAAATTTAGCTGTTTCTAACTTGCTTTTTCATTTTTCCTCCAAGAGAATGACCTCAAAACAACAAAGAGGAGATTGGAAATCATCATACAGAAGTGCAGTTCGGGATGGGAGGAAGATGGCAAGAGAAGTCATGGTCTGGGTCATACGTAAATCATAAGGTGTATAACACTGGCATTAGAAAAAGGTACTTTGGAGGTAAGCCCATCTACTCTTTGACTCCCATCAGCCATAAAAAGTACCAGCCTCTACTCTAATTAAAAGAAATAATCTGGACACAGATCAGTCACATCCCAGGTACCATAACATCCTGCAAACATTATGATTGCTAAATTAGGTGTAGTGATTTACAAGCAATTGTAGGTAAACAAGAAAAGAGGCAAAACACTTGGAAATGCCCCCATATCTATAAAGGGGCATGGGGTGGACTATACCCAAAATAAACTGATAAACATAATGCCAAATGCTTGTTATACAATGGATTGCCAACGGATGACTTGAAACCACTCAGAAGGACTAAATGCGATCTTTGCGGGGCGGGCAGCGTGGGCTCATCAGACGAAAGGGATGGTAAGCAAACCCCCTTCTGTTTCTTTAGGGTCCTAGACTGAAGGGCTGAGTGATGCTGGAGATTGAGTGTAGGGAGATGTTGAGGCAACTGTGAGAAGATGAATGTTAGCTGTGACTCAGACTCATAGATGATTCATCAATTTACCAAGTGTGTTAATCAATGGAGCAGCTGTGTCTGTATATGTCCATATCTTCCAACAGGATTCACAAGCTCTTTGGATGCAGGTCTTATGTTTGCAGCTTATCATTTCATCTCCTGGGTTGCCTTGCATGTTGTAGAACTTAGAAAATGCCGAATGAGGGCTCATCAGCCACAACTGGTTGGAAGAGAAAAATTAATAATTGTAATAATGAGTGCAGATATTCTCTAAGAAGTAGAAAATACACACAGGCAATGAGATATTAGAAAGGCAAGTCGGAGTCTCTGTCTGGTCGGACATTTTTATCAACAATAGAAAGGAAGACCTGAGAGATGTGTTTATCAAATTTACAGATGGTGCAGACCTGGAGGTAGCATGCAAGCAGAGTGACAGAATCATGATTCAAAATTATATTTATAGACTGTAAGAATAGACTGAATTCTATTTTAGTAGCTGCTTCCTATGTGCCAGGCACCAAGCTATGTTCGTTATTTTACATCAGCTAATTAAGTCAAATGAGTTAATGTGAAGTTTGTATATTAAGATTTTCAGCTTAAGGCCAAGGGAGAATCAAACA
>NW_011888821.1:465951-469366 GCF_000151845.1 Pteropus vampyrus | reverse complement strand
AACAACAACAACAACAACAACAACAACAACAACGGTAAATTTATTGAACACTATGTCAAGCACATTTCTAAGCACGTCCATACCCTAACTCCTGAAATCCTCACAACTCTATAACTGAGGCACAGAGAGTGATTTGCTCCAAGTCACACAGCTGATAAAACATGGACCAGAGGCTCAAATCCCTGTGAGAGTTGGCTTCCCATCACATTCAGCCCAAGTCCTTGTAAATGCCTGCCAAGGCTTCATACCATCTCACAGCCCCATTTGCCCCCTGATCTCACCTTCCTACTCACCTCCCTTCCAATCCTACCTCTGAACACCTCAACTACCCCTGATACCTGTCGGCAGATTTCTCTGGCCCCTGCCTTCTCACACAATGCCTAGTAAGATACCCAGTCTGCCTGTGAGGAGCACCTACCTCATGGTGCTTCCTAGACTTAAATACTGACCTGGACTGTCCTTCCAGGCCCCCAAGATACTCTTTTATCTTCCTTCCTCTTCCAGGTCTTAGAAGGCTTACCTTTCTGGATGTCCTCTGTCAGGTGGCCTAGTACCCACTTGGCTCACCATGCTAGCTACTTCTTGATTCTCTGCACAACATCTATATCCATAAACCCTCTATTCTACCTCCAACTTTACTCAAAAACATCTGCTTCTCTCCACAAACCTCACCACCCTCAACTTCGTTCAAATATCTATCTTTCCCCACCTGGGTCATGAGGTAGCTTCCTAACTAGTCTCCCTGTCTTTATTCCTGCACCCACATGATATCTCATCCACAGTGGAGCCAAAGTGAGCCTTCCAAACTGCGACATCAACTTGGTTTGCAAGCTCCCAGTGATTCTCTATCACTTACCTGGTAAAGTCTGAACTTCCCTGTGACCTTCTTCTACCTGTCTGGTTTCCTCTTACACCTGGCCTCACTCTCCACAAGTCAGTAGAAGTACAGCTCCCAAACACACCGCTGTCTCCTGCCTCTGCTTCCTTTGCACATGCTGTTCCTTCTGCCGGTCATGTCCTCCCTCCTTCCCTCTTCTGCATGCGAACCCCCGGGTTTTGCCTGGAGAACTTTCTTCTCCCATCTCTAAGCTCTCCACAGGCATCACCTTTTCCATACAGCATCTCCACGCTCTCTCGCTCTGACAGCATTCACCCCTTCTTCCTTTCTACGAATTCTGATTTGTGGTATTCATATATCATGGCATGTAGTAATTGTTTGTTCACACCTATCTCTCCTAACAGATTTTGAGCCCCTAAATGGTGAAGACTGAGCCTTACTCTCTTACACATTCCTCAAGAGCCAGGACTGTGCTGAGAAACTTAACTAGCACACAGTAGTTATTGAAATAAGCATTATTGAATGATGAACAAATACATGAATGAATGCATGTGAATTAGTGAGTGGAGAATAGCCTGTGTTGCTCCTGAGAAAATATCAGGGCCTACAGGCAGAACCTACAGAGAAGCAGATATTGAGTAAATATGAGAAATGACTTCTCAACAATACCGTTATTCAGGAATGATGGAACTGGCCCCTAGGGGCCACCATAGAGCCCCAAGTCAGCAGGAGCAAGGCCAGGCTCCCAGCGCTGTATGGAAGGCTGACCCCGAAGTTCTGCACTTTCATTAGACTTTCTCTCCCATTTTCCATCACACCTCTGTCCAAAGACGCATCTCAAATGCCTGGAACTTGCTTGATGATCATTTAAATCCAGTACCAATCACAGTTGGCAATCCAGAAGCTGCCTACGACATTTCGTAACTAATAACTAAATAAGCTCCTTAATCCCCCCAACGCAAGCCCGCCTGCCAAAACAATAAGGGAAACACACATTCTACTCTTCCAGGTGAACTGCGCAGGGCAGGTGCACCTCGCCAGATGTGTGCGTCCCGGACAAGGCTGTGCGCGTGCTGTGTCCGCAGCCCAATCACATTTCAAATGCTCTGCGATCTAAGAATAATCTTTGCTACTTCCTACCTGATATTTTGATAAAGCTAATATATCTCTGGTGAGATATCATTTGCAGCCTAATTTCTATGTTGAATTAATTCGGACTTTGGATTGTCAATCCGACTTAAAAATAGAACATCCTGTAGTATATAGAATAAAAATATTACATCTAAGAAGGATATATATGTACATATATATTTTCTTTACGTAGCTCAGTGAATGTTCTTCTCATTACAGATTTCAGGATCTGAGCAGTTCTAGGTAATAGTAACAGAAAAGAATAATAATGGTGGTGATTATTATAAAAATAATAGCAAATTTATGGCATAGTGCATGTTAATAACCCTATAAAGTACCAGATTGCCCCCATTTTACAGATGAGAAAACTAAGGGGCACAGAGAGCATAAGTAACTTATTTAATCATAGAATATGCCATATTATACAGAATAAGGAACTTTTATGTCAAACAATTATACATATACACATTTATTTATGTCTTAGTAAATATAGTTCTCATTGAAGATTTTAGGACATGAACTTGTAGGTAATGATAAAAGCGAATTTATTGACGACTAACTGCATCAAGCACATTTCTGGGCCCCTTCATACATTACCTCCTGAAATTCTCACGACAAGCCTAGAAAGTATCAGTGTTATCCCCACTTGACAGATGAGAAAACTGAGCCAAAGAGAGTGCTTTACTCCACGTCACACAGCTGATAAAGGGTGGGCCAGGGGCATACGCTCAGGCCTCTCTGCTGCAGGGTCTGTGCCTTAAATCATTGCATCACACTGGTAAGAAAACTGTTTGCAAAAAATACTTCACTCGGCGGCTCCACACACTCCTGAATATTTTTCATTATCTGCACTAAGGTGTTAAGAGAATTTGAGACCATTCATTGCAAGTTAATGAACTCCATGTCTGCCAGTAAGCCTCTCTCTTTTGCCCCTTGCTTCTCCATAGCAGTAGGCTGACTGTTAGTCGGTCTGCCTCAGTTCTTACCACAACCTTAATCGCATGAAATGTCCCACCCGAGGCTGTCCTCACTGCTCAGAGCAACTCCCCAGCACCACCGAACATATTTCAACTACGCATGAAACGTGTCCTATAGACCGGAGTCTGAAGTTCTCGGTGACAGGAGAATAATGTACGTGTAAGATGACGATGATAATGAAGAAATAGTCTGGTCGGCTTTTATCACCTGGGGTCCTCAGGAAGGCTGCCAGGAAGGCTGAAGTATATTCCATCAGTGAGGGCACATTTATCAATGCAGCCAGACGTTCGCTTTATAAGATTTAATATGGAAATACTGTACTTAAAAAGATTTATATAAAAGTATCTTTTCCCATTGTTACCGGGTTTCCGTGTCATCCTACAGCATATCAGCTCTTCCCGAGCTTGCAATATCAGCGGGCTAATCCATAATAACTAGGCTATGTGGAGCTCACTCCTCTGTCTGCAC
>NW_011888821.1:459181-464852 GCF_000151845.1 Pteropus vampyrus | reverse complement strand
ATGTGATTGGAACATTCAGGAGAGGGTGTTAATTTTATCAAGAGTATTTAAATGAGAAAATGATGATTAGAGTATTCCTCCTCCAGCTCAGCCAGTGACACTTAAAACAAGAGCCAAATGCTACCTCCTCCAAACCCGTAGCTGCCCTACTCTCTGCGTCTGAGACTATATTTTTGTCCAACTCGCCAGCTTAAAGAGACGCTGGACAGAAAGTCCTAGCTCAGCTAGCTGTGCAAATCTCAGTTTCTTGTTCAAAAAAAAAAAAAAAACATTTTTTTTTCATATATTCACATCATTTCACTGTCACTATAAAAGTTCTATCTGTTCATTGTAGAAGATTAAAAAAAAAAAAAAAAAAACATTTTTTTTTCATATATTCACATCATTTCACTGTCACTATAAAAGTTCTATCTGTTCATTGTAGAAGATTGAGAAGGTTTTTCATAACACAGAGAAAAAATTTTAGACACATCCATAATAATTTCAGTACCTAAAGAATAATACTTAATGCAGGGGTCCCCAATCCCCCAGAGCTGCAGAAAGGTACAGGTCTGTGTGTGGTCTGTTAGGAATCAGGCTGCACCGCAAGTGAGTGGCGGCCGGTGAGCGAACCTACATCTGCATTTGCAGCCGCTCCCCAGCGCTAGCATCACCGCCTCAGCTCCGCCTCAGATCCTCAGGCATTAGATTCTGGCGCCAAAATGGTTGGAGACCACTGTAATGTAAAGTGCTTCTTTTCTGTTTTCTATTTTGAATCTTGACTTAGGGCAGATAAATATACCTATAAACAGTCTTTTAAAACAAAAATTGCACTATACTGAAAATAATGTTGTGTTATTTGTTTGTTTCCATTTAATAGTATCCCAGAAACATTTTTTCCACCTCATTAAACATTGTCCTAAGGCATCATTTATAATCGCTGCAAGGTCATTTCATCATGTAAGAAAAGGAACTGTAATTTGTTTTTCCAAATCCCTAGGGTTGAACATTTAGATTGACTTTTTAGCTCCATAAACAACGTTGTAATGAACATGCAGTCTGTAGTTAAACCCTTATAAAAAGTTTAATCCCTCCCCCACCCATTCACATGCACACACACACACACACACACACACACACACACACACACACACACAACCGCATCTCTGAAGATATACCAGGGTTTCTCATTCTGGGCACTGTTGACATTTGGAGCTAGAAATACTCTGAAAAGGGACTGTCCCATGCATTGTGGGATGTTTAGCAGCATCTCTGGCCTCCACCCATTAGATGCCAGTCGTCCCCCTGTTTGGACAACAAGAAATATCTCCATGCATTGCTCCATGCTCCCTGCTGGTATGCTCATCCCCTGTTGAAAACCACTGGAATATGATAATGAAGAGGAACCCGGACGGAATGAGACACATTTCCACATCTTTTGATCCTTGACCTCCAAGCACCCTACTCCACCAGGCAGTGTCTCCTCACCGTGGGTGCCTGCACCTCTTCTGCAGACCCCTTCCCCAAACACGCAGCTGTTTGCCGGTCCTGAAGACCCGTATTCCTGACTCTCTCTGTGTTGCTAAGATTAGGTGTGGGTACCTGACTGAGGCTCCTTATTTGGCCTCCTTTCTGATTCCCCCTGGACCGATGACTTTCCTGCGGCCACGGCCCTGTGTCTCAGCTGATCGTTCGTCCCTGGCTGGCCTTACCGAACAGGTCAGCCTGCTTCCGCCTCCATGCCGTACTGCGTCTCCTTCCTGGCCTTTACCTTCCCCTCTGTGGCAAGAAGACGTACCTTTTACAGGGATAATGGCAAGATTTATTATGAGACTTTTGAAAAGCTTCTCTGCTGCCTTCGGAAGGTAGAATGTTGGTCAGATACACGCGACAAATGTTTGTGTTACTATCAGAGAAAACTGAGTGTTGAGAGGAGAGACAGGAGAGAAGGACATGGCCTGGGAGAGGAAAAAGTGAGATGGAAAGAGAAGTTTAATCCCCGGAACCAGGAGCATGGGCGAGGGGCACTGGGCTAGTGAAGGGGGCCTGTGATGGGGGAGAGGTGGGACAACATGTGCCAGAGTCTTTCTTGGTTCGTAGTGTAAAACTCTAGCATAGAGATAAGCCAGAGCTGAGATAAACATATATTGAAGAGATGTATGGAGAAGTCTCTTTATGATGATTAGTGTGTTGATAAGTTTACCACGATCAATTTTTTGTTATGTAAAGCACCCATGTTTCTTTCTGTAGCGGTGGCATTCGTGGGGATGCTGGGTGGCAGGAGCCCACAGAATGCAATATTTTTTCCTCATTATGTAAAATATATTTGAGCCACCTCCATGCTCATAACCAGAGTGAATGTGTCAAAGTTGCCAAAAATCTTGTTAAAAAGTACATTTCTTTCCTTCTAAGAAGCATTCCCCTGACAACAAAATTCTGATTCAAAATTCATAACCCCCTTAAAAGTAGAGCTTCCTTGAATAAAATTGCATGGTCTTCGGATGTGCAAACATTTTTGTATTCCCATAATACACTTTTCTCATTCACTACATTTTGTCAGCTTTTCACATTTTCAAATGAATAGCCCACAAAGGACTCCAGGTTCCTACTCCAGGTTCCATGAAGAACAGCTAGAGATGGAGCAGCACAGATGTCAGCGGCTCCCATGCCCCACAAAGGCAAATATGGCATGTAAACCAATGCTGTGGGATGCTGGAGTTTCCCAAAACTGCATCGACAAACCTCTGGGCTTCCCCTGTTTATCCCGGTGCTGACTTACCCCGGGATTTGCTGACACCCAACCTTCCTTGGATTGACTTACAAATTGGAGTATAAATTATGTTTTCTATTGCTTAGCAATTAGCCATTAAGGAACAGCACAATCAAAATACAAAGACAGAAGACATTCATATTGCGACTAGGGGCCTCTGGAAGAGAGAGACTCTTTCAAACCTCCAGGCTTCGGGCTTACAGTAAGTTCCCCTAAAGGAGGGTCTAGCCTTTTAAAATGACAACGCTATTTACTCCTTGCACTATCTCTGCTTCATCCCACACATAAAGGAAGTACTAGAGTGCCAAATACATCTTCTTCATTTTCCCCAGTCTTTGCCTCCTCAATCATCTCTCTTTGAGAATCATTTCTTTGGTCTCTGCGGTAATATTGGTTCAAAGGCTGTCAATTGTGCACATGAATGGCGATGGAATAATTAGTCACACAAGGTAGGGGCTTTTCCTATTTGCAGACTCCAATTCACTAAAAATGAGAAACGTGATGAACCTTGGCTTTCACTGGCATTATCTATAATAAGGACCACCTTCGAGCTGCAAGCTGATTTTCCAATATCACTCTTTCATCTGGATGTATTTCCGCCCCCTCTTTAACGCTGAAAAATTTCCAGCTTAACATCTCATCAAAAAACTGCATTTCCTTTGTTCATCCTTGATTTGAAAACACGAATCCTTTAATTTACTTATTCTCATTGTAAAAATAATACATGCTCATCACAGGAAATGTTGAAAGTGTAAAAATGTATCAAGAAGGAGGAAAGAAAAAAAATCTCATAATCGAATCACCCAGAGGCAATCACTATTACAAACTTCGCTGTTATTTCCAATCTTTGCTACTATGCATTTTTAACATATAGGAAAAATTACTGTATATGTGATTTTGCTGAAGATACGTTTTTGTTAAACTGCGGGAGAGAAAGGAACAAATCTTCCTGTCCATCGACTGCACATAGTGGAAACAGGGAGAAAAGGACAGTGAGGTTTTATGTGATTAATCTGAAATGAAGATTAAAATCACAGCGAACTGGAAAACAAGGAAATTAAGCGATTGTCACAGACCACCTGAAACAGCTCAGTGGGGGGTCCATTAAGATTTTTTTAACAGCTCAGTGAAATCTAACATTTACCTGACAGCCCCAAAGGAAAGGGCTGAGGAGAAACCTGCATCTTCACTGCAATGTTCTGTCTGCATTAAAACAAGCAAACTTTTTACTGATTGACAGTCCAAGAAAGCTGAACTGACCCTCCATCCTCAATTAACTCAGTTTGAAATCATATCTATACCCTGCACAGCTTGTCTTCATAATCTGAGATCATAAGAGTTTTAAAGGCTCAACAAGGCAAAAATTGATGTGTGTGTGCGTGTGTGTTTGTGTGCACGTGCATGCGTGCTGTGTGCAAAATACAGTACATAGCAGAGAAGGCCCATGTCATCTATGAAGAATGAGAACGAAGCCATACCTGCAGCTCTCCCAGATGTACAGGTGCTCTCTCTGCTACCACAGCCTGCAGGCGAGCATCAATCTGAGTGTTTGCTGAAATGCTGTTGGCATGGGGCCCACATTTGCTTCTTATTCTTCAGTGGCTTCCTTGCTCAGGAATTTGGTTCCAGGAACTTGGTAGAAAAGTACCTAAATTAACTTTGGCTTTTTTTCCTTTCTCATTTCTTCCCTAGTCTTTTCCTTGTCCCTCCATCCCTCCAATATTTATTGAGTGGCCACTAGGTAGAAGAGGCACCAGTAGGGGATGAAGAAGCAAGGATGATCATAACTGAGTTCCAGGTTTTAAGGAGTTCATACAAAGGAGGTTCACAGGTCAATAAGTGATGTTTACACGGGGAGCCAAAGAGTAGCAATAGTTTACTTATAATATTAAAGCGTACACCTGGGAAGTGTAAGGAAATCAAGGAGTGCTTCAAGAGGGAAGGAATATTTGTGTTGGCTCTTGCAAAAGAAGCCATCATTTGTGGTAGAGTTTAGAAAACTGAAGGTTTAGAGAAGAGTTTAGAAGATTTCAGAGAAATCATCTTAGGCTAAAGGGGAATGACGGGATCACTGCAGAATAATGCAAGAGATGCATGGAATGCTGCCCAGACTGGGGAGAAACGGCCACAGGGAAAGGCCTTGCAAACGGTCTTTGGTTCTGGGAGAGGAAGAATCTAGGCCCATCCCCTTCCTCCAAGATTATTTTTCTTCTGGTCTCTACAATCGCAGTGTAATGATTTTCCCACACAGAGAACCTTCTTGATTTTCAGGTAATATTCAAGGACAAAACCCCAGCCAAGCTTTCCAGAAAGACGAGTGACTGCCCAAAATTACAGACGATGAGGGTTCCACGTCTCCACCGGATGACATCATTCTGAGCTCTCATTTCTCACCCAGATTTGTAGACACCTTCTCCAAAAGAACAGCTCCTAATATGCTCCCTTAGTTCTGGAAGTCTCCTTAAGAGACGCTATTCTTTCTCTGTTACTGTAGTGAGAACAATTAATAAAGTGGCAAAAAGGCCGACCACATGGTGTCTATCCAGACACAGCCATGCACTAGCTAAACTTGGGTACGTTGTATCGCCTCACTGAGCCTTCATGACCCATCTGTAAAATAAAGAAAATAAAACTGCTTCCTTCATGAAGTCAAATGGCATGATGCATAAAAACGCCCAGTAAGTCCTCAGCAAATGTTAGTTATCATTATTACCCAGTAATGGGCGCAATAATGCTAAGGGAGCTCTTTGGGTCCAGTTTAATTTGTTTTAGGCTTTGACCCATTGTCTTTAGTTCACCTTCATCATTCATTCGTTCAGCAATTATTTTCTGAGCACCTCCAAAGAAGTAGGTATATTACCAATAAAAATTTTTAAAGAGGAAAACACATCTCTTGCCTGATGAGAAGTTTCATTTATATGT
>NW_011888821.1:426715-459131 GCF_000151845.1 Pteropus vampyrus | reverse complement strand
TCTTTCTCTGTTACTGTAGTGAGAACAATTAATAAAGTGGCAAAAAGGCCGACCACATGGTGTCTATCCAGACACAGCCATGCACTAGCTAAACTTGGGTACGTTGTATCGCCTCACTGAGCCTTCATGACCCATCTGTAAAATAAAGAAAATAAAACTGCTTCCTTCATGAAGTCAAATGGCATGATGCATAAAAACGCCCAGTAAGTCCTCAGCAAATGTTAGTTATCATTATTACCCAGTAATGGGCGCAATAATGCTAAGGGAGCTCTTTGGGTCCAGTTTAATTTGTTTTAGGCTTTGACCCATTGTCTTTAGTTCACCTTCATCATTCATTCGTTCGGCAATTATTTTCTGAGCACCTCCAAAGAAGTAGGTATATTACCAATAAAAATTTTTAAAGAGGAAAACACATCTCTTGCCTGATGAGAAGTTTCATTTATATGTATACAGCACCAAACTAAAGAAAGTAGCATGGAAGGAGGCTAAAAGAGCCCCTCTTTTTATTAAACAGTCAAATAAACAGATCTGTTTGGCTAACTAGAACTCTTACTTGATCAAGTCTAAAGATATAATCAATAGACAGGCTGGGCAGACAGAAAAAGAGAGGAGAAAATTTCCCAATGACTTTGGAGTCAGAAAGAGAATGATTTGCAGAAATTTAAGGTGAGGGGCCACCATATAAACGATCAGTATACAATGTGCATAGAAACACATGTTGCACTGTTGGTAATGATACCCCGAGACAAATGGCAGACACACTCATTAGAAATCCATCTTTCCTTCCTCAGCCGTGGCAATACTGAAAAGTTTGGGGGCACTGATTTGGTGTCTAAATCAATTGTCACCAGCAGTGCTATCTGTTCCTTTCACAAGCGTGTACTATAAGTCATTTCACAATGATGACACCAACGCTCATTAACACATGGCAACAGGACCAAGTGGCTAAGGACTGCTGAGGGTCTCAAACTCAGCACACTTCTTTTAGTGTTTCCTGGAAAAGCCCATGGTTTTTAGTTCGAGATTCTCACCTAGTACATCACCTGTGCAATCACTCCCGAGTCTCTGCACAATTCTTCCTTATCTATTATAATACAATTTCTTTCAGGGGGAAAAAAAGAAAAAGAAAAAAGAAAAAGGAGAAGGAAAGAAGGAACAAAATAAGTAAGGGGGGAGGAAAGGAAGGAAGGAAATCAAGAGTGAGAAGAAAAGTTGCCCTGTTCATCATCTTGAACACTTTCCCACAGAGAAGTGACTGGTTTCAAGGACAATTTAAGAATGGATATCTTGATAATCAGAGGCTTGAGCTCTATAAACTGTAGGGTGATCTTACGGGCTCAATAAAATCAAGCACTTGCTGGGGCTGTGTTTGGATGTGGAGAAGGCTGAGAAAATAAATCACCTAATGGAAAATTACAGAGGAGCTGCTTCTCCTTTGCATAAATGAGAAACTCGACCAATTTGGTTCTGAGGACTTCGCTGCATGTTGTTGTAAAAAGCAGACACAGCTTTTGTTGTCTGGTTACAAGATGATAAATATTCATGCTGGTGAATTACCACTTGCTAATGGCCCAATATTTGGCATACCTGTTGTCACCCAGCTCTAAAATAGCAGCGACAGTTTAGGATGACAATGCTGGCGGGTGTTAACGATGGGATACTGTAACTAACAAGCACAAGGAAACAACAAATTTCCAGTTCCTGATTAAACCGAGGTCCCCCAAGTGAGCCCATCTTACCTGGCACTCATCTTTAAAAATGTTTCTCATTTTTCAAACCCATAGAGATTTTGAAGCCCCTCCATTAGCTGTCAGAGCAGCTATTCACATTTCTTCATTCGTGTATCTCCCACATACTCTGTGACTGTAGTCGTTAGCTCTGTGAATGTGAGCTCTGGAGCAAAGCTCTCTGCTTTCCAAGCCTCGCTGTACCACATCCAAGATGTTTGTGCTAGGGCATGTCACTGAAGCCCCTGGCTTTTTGTGCCTTTATAAAGTGAGGCAACAATATTATTTATCACCTTTTATGGCAGAGGTTCTCAAACTTAACACTATGACATTTAGGGTCGGGTCATTTTTTGTAGAAGGGGGGTCCCCATGTCCTGTAGGATGCTTGGCAGCACCCCTGACCAATACCCACTAGATGCCAGTAGCACCCACTCAACTCCCTACCATTTTGTGACAACCAAAAATGTCTCCAGCCAGACATTGCCCAATGATTCTAAGAACGAAATCAACCCTGCTTGACACCCCCTGGCTTGTAGAGGGTGGTTTCTGAAGAAAGACTGTGCCATATTTATAGTGCCCAGAACACTGTTGGGCACACAGTAAGGCCCTGTGGAGGATAACTATTCCCATTTGCAAGACACGGTGCTGGACATTTGGGCAGGATATAGGTTGGAATCGAATGAGACGTCTTGCCTTATGCAACTTACAAAGCATTTAATTTTGTTCTTTGCACTTGTCACTCCCACACCTCTTCTTTATTTACTTGTTACTATCTGTCTCCCTCCCACGAGCACTTAAGACCGATGGGGAGCGGGGCCTTCGTTGCCATGTTCACTGCTAAATCCCCACAACAAGTGTACAGTCGAGAACATAGCAGATGCTCAGGAGAAACTGATGAGAACGGATGCTATATACTCCACACCCATAGTCCCAGAAGAGGGGATACAGAAAACTACACATGTTAAATAGTTTGTGTGTATGCACATACGTGTGTGTATGTATACATATATATGTATGTATGTATGTACATGTTCATGTATCTATGTATGTATTGGTACATATATAGTAAATATATTATATCTTCCAAGTGCCTTAGATAATTCATAAATTCAGGCAAATATTAAAATACTATCTTAATCCACCTCTCTATGGTTTTTTGTCAGTCTTAAAAGCTTCACAAAATGGAAATGAGATCACATTTTCCTGCTTAAAAACCTTCAACTGTGAGAGTGAAAACCTTCACCTTAGAAGTATAGGTTTGATATTTGGCAACAGTCCTTGGGAATGACAGCCAATTGAGAATTTTATTCTCTCGCTCTTTCTTAAAGATAAACTTCACTGTTATTTAATAGGGCAATCTTTTGCAAGCAAATTGTCATTTCTGAACTAATAAGTGCTTGACCACGAATGTCCCATGTTCTTTTTACATACTGCTAAATGTACTTAGCAATTTTTTTTTTTATTCTCCAGGGAACCCAAAAGTCAATTGTGAGCAACAACAAATCAGTAATTAAGTGGTTTGGTATAATTTTTCTCAATAATTTTTTCACAATAATTTTAAGTTTTCAATAACTTTCAAGTATCTGATTCAATAATGATTTTTCTTTCAAAATTACCAATTTTTCAAAAATCCCTTTGTGAGAGCACCATTTAAAGCACCCTAAGAGTGACTAAATAATGTCAACCCCACTCTCCATTAACCCAGAAAATGCAGGCAGACACAAGCGCAGGCACATTGGGCTCACGTTTCCGGTCCCTGCTCAGTGACTCAGAGGTTTGAGACATCTTAATCAGTGACCTGCACGTCCACTAGCAGTCACAAAGTCAGTGGTCTTGTTTGTGGCCAGCATTTTCTTCTAAAAAGAAGTAAATTACAACATATCAAAGTGCTTGTGAGACCTCTGTCCCTGTATTGTAGGTGAGTGTTGGGTCACAGTATAAAATGCATTTCTTATTATGGGTCACAGTAAAAACCAAAAAGGTTTCAAATACATTGGCAAAAGTTTCCATTTGAAAAGCAAATCTAGTAAACAAGAGAAAGACCATTTGTAGAGGGTGGTGACTTAAAGGCTGGCGCGAGTCCATGAATATTGCGAACTGAAGAAATGGCCATCCCTCATCAACCAGAGACAACCACAAAAGATCTTTTTAAAGTCAAAGATGGAGGACTGAGGTCCAGGAGGCTGACCTGAGGGAATGTGTGAGGATGTTACTTCACCACGAAGAGCTGACGAAAGCTTTCCATCCATGCTAGTTCCCTGTAAAGATGTTCTTTCTTTTCTTGGGGATTTGGCCTCTCTCCATTAAGATTCAAGCTTTTAACTTGCAGAATATAGAAACTACCTAGTATTTGACCATTGTGACAGGGCCACATTCTGATTATTTTATTAAAGAAAGATTTTAAACACTCCATCTAAAAATTGATCACTTTTCAAGACTTATTTCTTACAACCAATTGCTGAGTTTATGTAAAGTAACATAACAACTTTCAATAATAATATCTGAGAGCATATCGTAGGCGAGTCTCATCGAAAGTCGACAGAATGGAGGATAATTTTCATTTTCTCATTTTTGACTCATAAATAGCATCCCTATCCACTATTTATCTAGTTTCAAATTTAATTAATGGTTCTGATAATAATTGCACAATTTCTATGGCCATAGAAAAAGCAGTCTGCATGTAGATAATAGGGCATTTTAATATTTTTGAAGTTCAAAGCTTTCTATAAATAGATAAATTCAGAAATTACCACCAGATCTAAAATAATATCGGAGGATAGATGAATAATTAATACCAAAGGCATATGTTCCTGGGGAACACACGAAACAGAAGTAATAAACCTATGCATTGCTACTCTGATCAAGCTACTCATGTCTTAAGGGGAAAACCACTTTGCTTGGACCTCAGGATTACTATCATTATTGATAATAATTATGATGCATAACAGTTTGCCTACTCAGCGACTGTCATCACCTACTGTTTCCTTTCATACTGGCACCATTCCTGATTGGTTGTTGGAGCAGATATCATGCAGCCAACAAGCCAGTACAGCAGCCTGGACCAAGTACAGTGGATTCTGACTCTGTGTTCATTCGCTGTATGAAATCGGTACAAATCACGTTGCCTCTCTGTTAGTATGGGTGTGAATCCCATTGCCTCCAGCCTGTTGCCTGGACAACAAACCCACCTCTGGTAATAGAAAGCCACTGGGTAAAGACATAAATGCAGGCTGGCTGTTGGAAGCCCAGCAGGATTGCACTGAAGGTGAGTGAGGAGATATGAGCAGGTAAGGTGGGTCACAGGGGGCCCCTAGGTGGCTTCAGGATGGGTGCTGGTCTCCAGAAAAGCCAACCACATGGTTAGAGAGTTGGAACTTTGGGCCAGCGCAACATCTAAGGGGAGAAGGAAGGCTGGAGATGAAGTTCAATTTCATGACCAATGATTTATGCCTACATTATGAAACCTCAATAAAAATTCTGGACACCAAGACTGAAGGGAGCTTCCTAATTGGTGAACATTTTGATAGGCAAGGAGGGTGACACATCCAGACTCCATGGAGACAGAAGCTCCTGTGCTTGGGACCCTCCCAATCTTTGCCCTGAGGTCTCTGCATCTGGCTATTTATAGCATGTATAATAAAACTTTTAATCTATGGCCATGCCACCCTAAACATGCCCAATCTTGTCTGATTTCAGAAGCTAAGCAGGGTCGGGCCTGGTTAGTACTTGGAAGATCAGCTGCTGTAGGCTTAAAAAAAAAAAAAAAAATTAGCCAATCTATAATTCGTGTCATATTTATAATAAAACTTTTGTAATAAATATATAGCTTTTCCATGAGTTCTATGAGTTGTTTTTAGCAAAATATTGAACCAAAAGTGGGTGGTCAGAGGTCCCGAGTTTGTAGCTAGACTTGGAGAAGTGTGTGTGTGGGGAGGGGGGTGGGTGGAGGAGTTGTGGACACCCCAAACTTGTGGCTGGCGTGAGAAATGGGGTCAGTCTTGTGAAAGACTTTGCCTTTAACTTGTGGCATCTGTGTTAACTCTAGGTAGCTGCATTAGAAATGAGTTGAATTTCAGGACCCCAAGAGCAGGGGAACACTGGTAAGCACCCCACATGGCCACTACGAGCCATGGTTTCCTTGTCTGTCTGTCAAAATGGGACTGATAATAACAGCAATAACTATTTTCTGGAGTTATTCAGCAGGGATTGTTCAGATAATATATGTTAAATCCTTAGCTAGCCCAGTAAACACTAATTTAGCTCTTTCACCCCCAGATGATAAGATGAGATAACTGAGGCTCAGGGACTTTAAAGGACTTATGTGGAATGTGGCAGAATGTGGCAGAACAGGAGGCTGGCTCCCAGGGAGGGTCAGTTTCTGCCCCAACAGTCTGTCTTTCCTGCCTACACAGCCCATCCCATTGGCTCCCCAGGGCACTTTTTGACAAAAGGCACTAGAAGTGAATACAAATCCCATTTGAATAGACACATATGATCCAACACGCCTTCCCCTGAGGCAGTAGCATTCTTGGGCGTCCATAGCTTTGGTTTTAAGGGCAGTCCTGGCACGAGGGCCTCAAAATGATAAAACCCTGGGTCAAAGTTACATCAGCACACACCTAAGGGAAGCCTGGCTTTGCATGATTTATTTTCTTGTACTTGTAAAAACAAATCTATATGTGCATGCGCGCACACACACACATAGCCATAAGATGCTTGAAACTCTAAATGGCGCTAAAGAAAAAAGAAAGTTGCCAATTTCCCAATCCCAAAACAAGCCCTAGGAATGTGGGATGGTCCTGTAACACAGGCTCTTCTCCACAAGCAGGGCCTACGTGCCTACCCCCAACTCGCAGAGGACACTTCCGAATGAAGAGGCAGGTATATAGCAGCCAGCCTCTGGCAGTGGCTGATTTCAGATGCTTTGCAGGTGCTCACGTCTTGTTTTTCTGAACAGGATCAAATCCTAAGATTTTAAACCCAAACTCTCCAAGAGCGCAGCCACCAGACTCTCAAGGACAAAATGATTATCTCAGATCTCCAGAAACTGAGCAAGGGACGAAACAGCTTTGCGAAGGGAAGGGTCGCTTGTGGAATCTGATTTTCCCTCAGCTTCTAAAGAATATAAATTCCTTACTGGCTTAAGACAGTGGTTTGTAGCTAGATAAATTCTAGCTGAAATCTTTGCCTCCTTCCTCAAAAATAATTGTTTGGAGATGGCAGTATTTTGTTCATTCAAATTCTCTGCCTTTTTTTTTTTTTTTTTTTTTAACATTTTGCAGGATATTTTAAGTTGTGTGTCTTAGGTTTTAAAAGAACAATTTTTATCGAGGTAAAACATATACTGAAAAGTGCACAATTGAACAGACTCGTTTAATTAGTACTCATGTGGATCTTCATTTTTAAACAGAAAATCCATTTAAGGATTTCTAGTTTCAAAGGGCTTGTTAAGGTTTATAGTTGTTGCCAAATGTTTGTATTTGAAAAAGTACATGGCGAGACACCTGGGAATTCATTCATTTAGTCGAACCACAAATGGTAATGGAGAGCCGATCTGCGCCAGGCTGTGAGTATGCACCAGTGAACAAAACGGAAGATGGTGTATGTACCCTCAGTGTGCTTACAGATAGTGGGTAAGAAATAGTATAAAAAGTAACATGGCAATGCATGTAATGATTATTGTGATAAGACCTACAAAGGAAACAGAGGGTATGATGACAGAGAATGGAGACAGGATGGGTGAATTCAATTAAAACGAAAGCACAAATCTCTGTCATTTTCTCAAGCACACCTGTGTCTCTACTGAATTGTAACTTCCCAACACTGTGTCCTTTTGTCATGGGAACTTGCTGAAGCCACAGCGTAGGCTAGGTTTGTAAATGTCTGAGAGGAAATGGAAACTGGCTTAGGGACCCGAGCATGGAGTATCGCTCATATAGATTCTCACGAACAGACTCAAACTGTATTCATTCCATTTTAAAACACTCTGAAAGGTAGAAGTGTCTGCCTGCCACAATGGGATGGAAGAGAAAAGGGCCCGGTCAGGTTAAGGGGGAATCAGGAACACCCGCTAATCTATGAGCTGGAGGTCATCTCGATGGAAACATCAGTGCATTAAAAAACACTAACGATCAAGTCCCAAATATTAAATACTAAAGTCAATGCAGCCAACTATGTAATTTAAGGTGCCCCTCTTATTCCCCATGAGACATCTGTGAAGGGCCCCGCTTTATGTTAAGGTTGAAGCAGGGCGCTTTCTAGAATGAAGTGATTTTCTTCTAGAGATCTGCTCACGAAAGCCACGTACATGGGCCACATACACTGCACAAGGGTCAGTGACTTGGTGCTTTATTTCCTGCGTGTCCCCCAATGGCCCCTGCTGGGATGAGAATGTTATTTTGATCAGATACTTTTCCTATAGCACTTACCACAGTTGCAATTCATTCAAGATATGTTTATTTAATACAAGTCTTTCCTAAGAGCTATAAGTCAAAACTGTGGTGGCTTATTTAGAGCTGTATCCTCATTTCTTACAGTGGGATATAGTTGTCTCCCTCTCTCTCTCTTCTTTCTCTTCTTTCTCTGTCCGTTTCTTTCTCTGTGTGTCTTGCTTTCTCTTTGTCTGTCTGTCTAGGAATAGGCATAGATATACATAAAAATAAAGATAAATGTACAGGTATAAGTATAGGTCTAGTTATAGACATAGACATAGAGATATAGCTAGAGCTAGACAGAGAGACAGAGATTAGATATAGACATATAGATAAAAGTATGCTATAGAGTAGATGTAGATATGGATATAGACACAAGTATAGGTCCAGAAATAAAGACATAAGTACAGATAAGGGTATAGACATAGAGAGAGAGATGTGCAGACATACAGACAGACATAAATATAGCTATAGACAGAGAGAGATATAGATATGGATAATATAGATATTTGCCAAGCAAATGGATGACACCTGACCGCTATGCCCACACACTGATCTCGACCATCACCTGTCTCTGATATCCAATCATAACGCCATGCATTTGTGGAACACTCACCATTTTCCAAACCTCTCTCAAAATAGTTTACCTTACTTGGACCTCAGCAACCCTGTAAAGTCAGCAAGCCAGGCAGGCATTACAATTCCCATTTCAAAGAAGCAAAAGTTCTGTTTTGCCCACATGACCAGTAGGTGGATCAGCCATTAGATAAACACACAATTGTTCATTTCAACTCATGGTTCTGTCCTTTTGTACTAACATCATTTTTTAACATAAATTTTTAACCAGAAAAATTTAACATGAATTTCCTGACATTCAAGTTTTCCAGCTCTGAATGGCTCCTGACATCGCAGAAACTCCACATGGCCTTTCAAACAGCTTTCAGAGGAATGATGCTCAGAATGATGTGTGCTGTAGAATTGTCAATCCACAGCATCATTTTCAGACCCATCCACGATCTGGCTTAGGATAGGAATCGGATGAGCTCTTAAAAATTCTATTACCGTGGAGGTGCCAAGTATCAATAATGTGCTTTAAACGGAGCGGGGGGGACAACAACTCAATTTCCAAAAATAGTTTAGCAAATGGAGAAAAGAGATGGACTCGACCTCCAAATGACCAAATAACCCTGAAGGTATTATGTATTCCCCTCCTGTAGGAAAAAATTAATTTTTCCCATTTTTAATAGCAAATAACTCCACAGCACTAATGACTTTCATATTTGTCTAAATTTTATGTTCTTTTGGCAGAGTGTGACCCTGCATACACAGCTTCTGAACACGTCTAAAGTCTTCTCTGGAAGCAGAAGCTACTATAGTTTGATTATATGAAGGAGTAACTGCTTTAAAAGGCTACATTTCCCAGGAGACAGGAGGCTGCAGAGAATTAATGGGTGTTGCCTGGCTAAAGAGAATTTTGGGTCCTCAGAGAAGCGCTACAAGGACTGAGCAGCCTATTGCACTAAAAGGTATGAGGCTGTGTGGAGCCATCCTACAAATGGATGATCCTTAGCACATTTGGAAGAGTTGAGAGACACGTGTGATGGTGAGCCCCGCAGACTCCACTACCACATGTGGGCGACATCGGCTGTAAAGTGAGGGGACTGTGTTCTTCCAGATAAGTGCCGAATCCCCTGTTCCTCTGGGTTTTCACTTCCCTGCACATAGGATGCGGGTATCCAAGGTATAAATAGACCTGGGCATTCGTGGTACATTGTCCTTGTACACTTTCCATTTTAGTCTGTGGAAAGTAGGTTAAACCATTACGCTTTGCAGCAAAAGCAGCTGGCCTATCCAATATTTTATATGAGTTTTATTAATCATGATTAAAGAAATAAACCCCACTAACTACTCCTCGGAGCTTTGATAAGTTGCCCATGAGCAAAGTGGCGGGATCCCAAATTCATAACTTGCTCTTCTGGGGCATGCAGTCTGCCTTTTAGAGGGGTGGCACCTCCTGGATCCTGGTTGTTAGATATTACTACTCATTGCCATTTCTCATTTTCCTTCCCTTTCTGACCGCGGGAGACTTGAGCCCAAGACCCTCTGTGTTAAGAGCCGTGTGACTACTTCTGACCAATGAGGTTCACTTGCAGGATGAAGCACTGAAAAGCTAGTGCATGGTTCTCCAGGTTTTCTTCCCCAATCCTGATGATAAAGGAAATGGTATGTTCCAGATGAGGCAGCTACAAGAGGGTGGAGTCTCCACAGCCCGAATCCCTGAGTCGCTATCTGGAGCAGAGCCCTTGACAGTCTACATCAGACATGTAAAACTTTGTCGTATGAAGCTACTGAGATTCTGGAGTCAGTCTGTTACTGCAGCATAACCTAACTCATCATGACTAAGCGACTCTCCCAATCAAATTCTCCAGAGAATTCACGACCCATCTTCAAAACATCCACAAAATACTGTGAAAGCCCAGCCTTGGCTCTGCAATGTTAGGAGCTGTTCAGAGCTGGAAAACTCGAGTGTCAGGAAAGTCATGTTAAACTGCTCTTGTACGATCAAGTTACAGACACATCAAAAGAGTCTTAACAGCATTTGCAGAAATGAACGTTTCTGTGTTATAGAGTAGACTGCAAAATTTACATTTATAGTAAAGCATGAAGAATATCGGACTCATCGAAAAGCCTCTAAATCATTCTGTTTGGCGGGCACAAATATTTAGCAGTTAAGTTATGCCTGGCCTTAGGGCTCTTTCTGTAGAATTAGCTTGAGGTTATAAAATGAGATTTGGGATGGAGAAAAAGGCTACTGAAGGGCACTGTGTCAATTCTGAATTCCCTTTAACCTACGGTGGCCAAGCTGCTCCCTTCCACAGCATAAATAATATGAGGTCTAGGTGTGTGGGGAGTTTTAATCTGATAGTTACCCTTCGGGGTGCTGTCAGCTTCTGCTGGAATTTGTTCTTCTCTGTGGCTGTGTAGTTGGTTCTCAGAGGACAGCTAAACCCTCTCGCTCAGGAAACAACTTGGGGAAAGGATGGGGTGAACAAGGATGCATTTTGTCTGGCCTGCTCCCACTTTTATCACTTGAAAGCTCCACACTCCTAGAAACCCCTCAGTCCCAAGCAAACTGGGACCCCTGGTTGCTATAAAAAAAAGAAAGGACGAGAATCCATGACAATAACTTACTCCAGAATGAAAGGGTCCAGACAGGGAAACGCACGTACACAATGCTCTTTTGAAGCCAAGATGCTTTAGGAGAAAAGTAAGTGTTTGTAACAACTGTCTTAGCTCAGGCTGCCATACAAGATGCCACAGACTAGGTGGCTTCAGCAACAGAAATCTTATTTGCTCACAGTTCTGAAGGCTGGAAATCTGAGATCAGGGTGTTGGCGAGGGCTCTTTTCCTGGCCTGCAGGTGGATGGCTACCTTCTTACTGTGTCCTCAACTCCTCTCTCTTGCTCTCTCCTTCTCTCCCTCACCCCTCTCTCTCCCCTCCTCTTCTTATGAGGCCACCAATCCTATCAGATTAGGATCCCACTCTTAAGACCTCATTTAATCTTAATTACTTACTAAAAGCCCTATCTCTAAATACAGTCACATTAGGCATCAGGACTTCGCCATGAATTTTTTTTTTTGGGGGGGGCAGGGGACACAATTCAGTTCATAGCATGAACACAGAGCCCTACATCTCCCCAACCCTTCAGAGTCCTCTGCAGTATCCTTAGGGATCCAGTAATTAGAAATCTACTCAGCTCATCAGAAATATCTCCGGTAAGACTGGAGAGAGATTAGTAGAAGCAAGGCACTCCTTATTGCTTGTGTTCACAATACCTGAGAGGTTTGGTTTTGATAATGAGAGTAAGCTGATGTGTTGATTCTCAGACATAACTGTGCTTATGAATGAACTGGGTATCTTGTTAAAATGCAGATTCTGATTCCATGGATCTGAACTGGGGCTACATTTTGCATTTCTAGCCATCCCCCAGGTGACGCCGATGCTTCCAGTCCGGCAACGACAGTGAAAGATCTAATGTCCTCGGTCCTCTTCCTGACCCCAGCGCAAGGGCTTTTAACACGCCTGTCCCTCTCGTCACCTGAGCCTCTCAGCCATAAATTAAATAAATAAATCAGCAAACAAGCCAATAAACAGACAAAATTGAGAAGGCAAGGGTCGACCATTTTAAAATGCCATGTATTAATCCACGCGAACCGTGTCTACTGAAGCTTTCATTAGCCCCCTTCGTGTTTCGGCTCACTGCTTCAATCACAATTACACTTGCCTACGTGACATTCTTCCCACATGGACAGACTTTAGGCTCTAGAATTGACATTCAAGGAGAACTGGTTGCAATCTCAGTGGAAAGCAGAAACCCGAGAAATAAGAAACACTATTCGATACTAAAGGTATGTATAGACCTGCAAATTATTTTAATATAACATATTATTCAAATCATGCTTTTCGACTGCAAAGAATCTATCCATAATTAAGGAGTGTTTTTCTATGTGTGTGGGTGTGTGTATGTGTGTGTCTGTCACTATTGCGTAGATGGCAGGGAGGGGAGGCAGAGGACAGCAACCCAGTATAAATGTATAGGTCAAGGACGAACTGAAAACTACTAAGTAAGCAGCAAGCGGTACTTAGCTTTTCTTTGAGTACCACCTGGAGAAAAAGACTATATTTACTACTTCAACCATCAGTAGGTAGAGACTGAATTCCAATGAAAGCACATTAAAAAAAAAAAAATAAAGGAAACAGAACAATTCTGTTTGTTTTCATTTTGTTTGGGAAAGAACTAACCTAGATGTCCATGTTCATTTCATTTTCTCCTACTACATGATACCAAAGCATGAGATTTCACATATCAGCTATGGGCTTACCTCATGCAAAGCATCCTAAGCTTATTCTGCCCCAGTGACCAGGGTGGGGATGAATGTCAGCGTTCTTCCTAAACTCCCAGCTTAACTTTGGTTAAGGAGTCTACTCAAGGAGTATTTATGGAATGAATGAATGAATGAATGAATGAATGAATAAACAAATCACCTTCTTTAGGAGAGGACTCATAAGCAAATGCTTTTTTTCTGTCTTCCCCCATGCTACCTTGCCTTCCACCTTTCTCCCTGGCCCCAGAATGAGGCAAGGGCTTAGTGGATAGGACCAGTGGCACATTTCTATAGAGTAAGCTAGTCTGGTTCAGCCATGACCAGCTGTGAGATCTTAACCAATCTGAGTATCTTTTCTTCTCATCAGTAAAACAGAATCATATCTCCACCACAAACATGAAGTGGATCCTAGAAGCATAACAGATGACCAAATGATCATTTCCTATTTTTAAAAAATCAATATTATTTAATATTCTCTTTTTTACAATTACTTCTGTAAATTAAAAAATTTTAATTGAGATCATGAATTTTCAGGCAGACCTATGTCCTCAGGCGATACATTAAAAAACCATCTGATTAGTTCCTCCCCTGTCAATCTCTAAGAACAAGGGAATCACCCTGGAAACAGCAAGGGTGGCTGGCTTCTGCTGTGCATGAAAGACGAAACACGTAATAAGTAAGTAAAGGCTACAAAACGGCTGAATAATAATTATACTTTAGTTAGAAATAAATTATAAACATATGGCTAAAAGTCGCCTTCCACTAATTACCGAAAGGCTTGTGAACCCAAATAAAAGATTATTGCATAATTGCATGCCCTTCACATTAGCGTGGGTTTAAAAACATCACAGTCCGATGTCGGTGAGAGTACTGTCATGCTTGACAGACATGAGTTAGGATTATAAATTCGTACTAATGTTTATATCATATGGAAGAAATTTCCTACCTCACCCTTATTTATTTATTCATTGATTTATATCAGTGGGTACTCATGTATTTCTATCTAATTTAATGGATGATCATTTGTTACTCTCGTTTTTATTTTGATACTCAAATTGTTCCAGATTTCATCACTGTAAGTCCCTTGAAGCTGGTTTCCTTTGGACATGCCCTTTATTCTTTGAGCTTTTCCTTTCTTTCTGAGGAAAAAAAAAATGTTCCAGATTCATCTCTTAATTTCCCTGCCCCAATTCAGGAATTAGCCTTTTCTCCAATGAGTCCTGGTTACTTTTAGTGATAAATGGTATTTAGAAACCAAGAGCTGGGTGCTACGTGTACTGTACTGATTGCTAGAATCTCATTGATTCTAGGTCCTCTAAATTTTTAGATCTCTCTACGTAAATTAACAAGCCTAAATTCAGACTGATATCTCTCATTTCAATCCAATACCAGGTACTATTAGACATTTGGTTTTATATTTTATTCATCTTTACTATTTCTTTCCTTTTACTTAATTTCCTCCTCCTTTCCTAGGTTCTTAAAGTAGAAACTTGGATTCTTAATTTTAAATTACTGTAACATTCAAAGCAATAAAATTACAGCTTTTATGACTATGCCTTTTGTCATTTAGCTGCATCCCATAAATTTTGCTATGTTACCTGTCACTGTCATTCAGTTCAAAATGTAATTTCCCTGTGATATCTTTTTTAATCCAAGTCATTCGGAGGTGTGCTATTTAATTTCCAAAACATTGGGACTTTTCTAGATATATTATTATCGACTCCTAATTTAGTTTCATTTTTGTCAGAAAATACACTTGATAGTATTTCAAAACTTGAAATGGATTATGTTTATGCCTAAAATGTGCCCTATCTTGGGGAAATTTCATGTGAACTTGAGAATGATGTGTATTCTACAGGCTTCGGATATACTATTCCACAAATGCCATTAGGTCAAGTTGGTAGTGTTGATATCATCTATACCTTCCTAATTTTTTTTTGTCTGTTCTGTATATTTTCGCTTCATTTATTTGAAGTTCTGTAATTAGGCATAAACATTTATGATTGTTATATCTTCCTTGATGACTTAATATTTTTCATTTTTACTTTTATTTCTGATAATACCCCTTGTCTTGAAGTATACTTACTTGTTTGATATTAATGCAGCTGCTCAGGCTTTTCCTGTGCTTGCTGTATATATTATTTTATGTCCTTTTACTCCATGCAATGAGTTTTCATGTTTTGTTTGTAAAGTGGGTCTTTGTACACAGCATACAGTTGGCTTTTTTCTAAATCCAGTCTCACCATTTTGTTCTTTTAATAAATGTTTAGTCCATTTACATTTAGTATAGTTATTGATGTAGTTGAATTTAGGTTTATCATTTGCTCTTTACTTTCTATTTGTCTTTTATTTTGTTGTTCTTGTTCCTCTAATTATTCCATTTCAATTTTCTTTTGGGTTAACTTTAGTTCTTCTACTATCTTTTTAACTAAACATCTTTGTCTTATTTTAAGTAGTTGCTCTGAGGATTCAAAATGTATCCGTAACACAGCATGGTCTACTTAGAATTAAAACTATTCTACTTCTTGGCAAGTGTAAGAACCTTTCAACAATATAGTTTTTACACTCTCATTCTTTGTGCCTATATTTGGGGGTTTATGTTTTAAATCCCCAAAACAGTGATATCATTCTTCCTTTAAACAGTATAATATAGCCTTTTCTATTTATTGACCATACCCAGTTCTCTTCATTCCTTCCTTTATATACAAATTTCTGTCACAGAAGGGGGAGAGGGTGGTGTCTAGCTGTGGGCAATGAACACACAGGGCAGTGTATGTCTTGCTATTGGGTTGTATACCTGAAGCTTACTGGATTTCGTTGACCAATGTCAACATAATAATAAATAAATAAATAAATAAATAAATAAATAAATAAATAAAATTTCGCCAAAAAAAAAAAGGGGGTCATTTCCTTTCAGCATGAAGATTCCTCTTATATATTTCTTGTAGTGAAGTTTAATGGTGATGAAATCTCTTTTTTTTTTTTCCTGAAACTGTCTTTAGATTATCTTCTTCTATGAAAAATATTTTTAATGGATATAGAATTCTAGGATGGCAGATTTCTTTCTTATTTTTTTAAAGACTCATTCTATCGTCTTTTTGCCTTACTAGTTTCTGATGCGAAGACCATCATCAGAATTGTTATGCTCATTGCAGGTAATGTATCTCTTTTTCTTACCTGACTGGTTTCGAAATTTTTATTTATCTTTTACTTTTATCTCTGTGACTATGATATGAAAATGGAAATGACACTAATTGTGGTTTCTTTGCAATTACTTTGTTTAAAGTTTCCTGAACTCCTTAAATTTGTTAACTTTAAAGTATTTCACCAAATTCGGGAAATTTCAACTATTATTTATACATCATCTCATTTTTCCTCTTTCTAGGATTCTAACTACATGTAGGCTATTCCACTCGATACTGTTCCACAGGTCACTGGTCGTCTGTTAATAATTTAATCATTTTCTCTCTTCTTCATATTAAATAATTTATATTAATTATTAATCAATATTAAATTCAATAACCTATTGTGCTGCTATCTCCATTCTGCTGTTAATCCACCCAGTAAAGCTTTCATTTAGAATATTTTATTTTTAATTCTAAATTTTTCAATTTTATATAACTGTGCATTTCTTTAAATTCCTATTTAAATTTATAATAGCTCTTTTAAAGTCCTTGTCTGTTAATTCTAACATCGTGCTCATGTCAGAGTTAACTATGTTTTCTCACGATTATAGGCTATATTTTTCTATTTCTTTTCATAGTTAATATTTTTTTATTGATTTTATTGATACAGAACACTAAGTCTCTAAAAAATAAGGAAAAGACTAAATAACCATGCCATAGCCACAAAATAGAAAGTTATGGAGCCATTAAATCTGTACCTAAAAGAATTAAAAATAACATGATCACAGCTATATTATAAAAATGCATGAATAAAAGACAAAGGAGAAATATAACAAATTTGTTTTCACTTGACATGAGAGACAAATTTTTAAATTCTACTTGGTTGTCATTTACCACTATTTCTATGATGAAACTGCATTAAAGAGTCAGAATATTTGATTTTTAGGAACAAAAATTATCTTGTCTTTGTTCCATTTCTGCAATCCTTAGGAAATAATTCCTGTCCACATGCTATCTGGAAGTCACCACATCCTTAGTAGACTTTTGCATTATAGTGGAATGATCAGAATCTTTTGAGTCAGAAGTCAGCAGTCAGAATACTGCCTGTACCACTTAACTAATCAAATGGCTATTGATTGGTCATTTAATTTTCCTAATTCACATTTCTCCATGTGTACATCAGGGACAACAATAATATCTGAGTAAAGACCAAACGTAGAAAGAGTAAATTTGCTTTTAAATAGTGACACACTTGAAGTGCTAGTTACCTTGTTAGGATAAATAGTTGTGGAACTTTTAAACGGATAGTTTCTTATTCCTATCCTTATCTTCCCACTAAGGACATATGGGCCATGAGGCTTCTTTGGGGGATCTTGGCTGAGCCATTATGGTTTATAAGCATTTGGCTAACGACCTAATCACAGAGCATTGGCAGAAAACTTTTTTTTTTTTTTTTTGGTGCCTAGTTGTTTATCCAAGAAAGTTACTTTGAAATGTGTCTTAACTGCACATATTCTCCTGTTATTCTCACTCTTTTCCTTTGCATAATTTCTCGTCTTTTCAGAATCACCAAAAAAGCAATTTTCCCACTGCTATTTTTGGGGTGAATTTAAGGTTATTTGCAAGAAGCAATAGTCTTTCTTCTCTACTCCCACCAGCAGTCAAGTGCCTATAACTCAGTTCGTAAGTTCTCTTTTATTCACCCACGTGGACTATTCCTTTAAAAACAAAATAATTTCCACTCAAAGCTTTTCATCTGTTGATCTCAGCATTTCAGAAACTAATTAATCTCTACAATATGCTTGGATCAGCATTTTCCCTTTTGTTTTCAGATGAGCAAACAAACATTATGAAATTAAGCAGATTGCTCAAGGTCATACAAGGAGTCAACATCTGAGCCCAATTTGAACCCAGAATCTTATATTTTCAAGGCTGGGGATGGAAGCACAGACAGAACCCAAGTGCACTGTTGAGAGCATCTGACATACATAGTCATGTATGTCTATATCTCATGATGCTATACAAGTTAGTAACAGGGAGTGACATTTTAGTATAGTCTTGTAAAGAGTTTCCAAAATGAAGTACTTTCTCAAGATTCTTATTGGACACATAACAGGCTACTTTTCCTACTTTTTTCTTCCTTCCTTCCATAAGGTGACCATAATTCCCAGGTTGCCTGGGAGAGCTGCAGCGAAGCCAGTTTCCTGGCATAGTCATTCAAATGAAACCTCTTTAACTCTCCAAACCTTACCTATAAAGCATCTGGACCACAGCATAACATGATCAGTTAGGTAAATGCAGCCGTTTCCTTCCTCGAACCCCGGAAAGAAGACAATGTTGTGTGTCCAAAGAAACAGTGAGCAGAGAAGATGTGGGATGGTAAGAAAGTAGGAGAAGAAGGCAGGAGACAAATGAAGGGAGATTGGCAGAAGCAGTGAATTCTGGGGCAGCAGAGATTTCCTGAGACTGAAAGGAAACTGAGAAGGGTGTGGGACTTTTGGTGGGTCCTCAAGGGTTTGGTTACGGGGTGCTGAGTGTCAAGGTGTGGCACAGAATTAGCAGAGCTGTCTCTTTCCAAGTGGACTGGGCAGGTTTGAATAATGAGCATCCTTGTGACACCCATGAGGTCCCATAAACCAACGGTCCTTCCCTATGTACCAGGTATTCCTAAAGCCCACCGACGAATGTCTATGTAATATATGGAGGGTGGCAGTCTATCCCCAGCCCGCATAATCAGCTGTGATTGAATTTCTCAAAACTCTGGTGACTGGATACTCAAAATCATTTAAGTTGATTTTCTGCATCTACATATGGTAGAGTAAAATTCAGACCAGCCCCACTACTCAAAAAACAAACAGCATTTGGCTATATCCGGTGCTAAAACCTCCCAAACATAAATTTCAAATACAGGGGAGTCCAAGTGCTCAATTTATTCTCATGTCCCCACTTGGTTGTATCCCCGTCTGCTGCCCAACTTCCCTTAAAGACAAAAGACAGGAGCCGCTTGCCTGATTTAGTGGGTGTCTTGAAACAAGCAATTACGAAAGACGTCAGTCTATCGTTCTTCCATGGCAGAAGACGGTGGGCCAAATGTTTTATCCCTCAGTTGCTGCTCCATCTGATAAAAATACACCCATGACGTGTAACTTCAATTGTGCATATGTTTACTAAACTGTAAATGATTAATTTATTATCCAATTTTCTTGTCAATTTGAGAGATGTTTTTTAATCGCTGCAAAGGAAGGAGGGAATTTAACATACCATCTAGTTCTCAAGGTTCCAATCTGGAGTGCCCCCAAGTATTTATGAAACGCCATCTACTCTAAGTCATTGTCTGCATCCCATTAGGGGGTCTGTGAGTCCCCAGGGGAATGATCCACAGCGCTCGCTGGGCATGGAGCAAAGGAGAGATTACCATATTCTATCAAGACCATACATTTTGCCTTTTTGGCAGCATAGAATATGATGAGATTTAGCTTTAACTTTATATCTTTGTATTTACACAAATGGAAGGAATCATTGTTGCTCCTGAGGTTCAAATGAACAATCTAAAATTTGTTACCGCTTCATTTCTTAGTAAAAACATGTTACTATTATAAAACTATAGAATTTGATGTACTTGAGATACTCTCCTATCTAGAAACCAGACAATGATCTAGAAATACTGTGTAAGTATTCTTCTTGCAACATAACGCTTCTTCTGAAATTCAATAAAAGCAAAATAAGACTCGGTATCTTCTTTTAAACAAAAACACTTGCGAAACATCTTAAACACTTACGTCTAACCATCAAACAGCTACTTGTGCCCACGAATTCAGAAAACAGTCTTTTCAAAGATAAACGGGAGGACAAAGACATAGTGGGACTCCAGGGTGAGCTTCCTCCAACTTTCCTCGACAACAGTGTGAAATAATGGAGAACAGTGACCTCCTATTCTTCCTCTTCTTTTTGTAGACCAGGAATCCAAGCTCCTTCTCCACTTAGAAAAATCCTACTTATTCTTCAAACAAGTTTCACAGCCTCTGGGCAAGCTCCCATGACTTTGGCTGAAAGAATCATTCACTCTCTCTTTAATGCTGCCCCGTTTTGTACGTGTGGTTATTAGAGCACATCGCAATGAGAGCAGTATATGTTTGTTTTTCCTGACTTCGGTGGGAGTGCTTCGGGGGCGGGCGAGGTATACTATTTGTTATTTGAGGATCCAGGAATTTTCTTTTATCTTCTTGTTCCCTCCTTGCCTGTCCGGTCCATCTAGCCCATAAATACCTGCTGCTAACTTTCCCCCAAACACACCTGCCCACAGGACTTTGTTTTCATGGTTATCACCTTCCATCATGGCATTGTAATCTCTCTCTGGGGCGTTGATTTTTTTTTTTTCTTTCCACTTTCACCCTCCGACTATCCATTGGTTCATAACAGACAGAATGATCTTTTAAAAATGTAAATTGAATCATGATATTCCTCTGTTTAAAAGGTTCAGTACTTTTCCAGAAAACCCAGAATAAAACGGACATTTTTTGCAGGCTCGCAAACCCAACTTCAGTGGTTCTCGACCCAGGGAAATCTTCTCGAGCTTGGAGGGGACATGTGGCAATGTCTAGGAAGAGTTTCGGTTGTCAAAACTGGAGGGGCACAGTGTGCTGGTGTCTAGTGGGTAGAGGCCAGAGAGGCTGCTAAACATCCTGTAGTGCACAGGACGGCCCCACAACAAAGAATGATCCAGCCTCAAATGTCAACAGTCCCAATGCTAAGAAAGCCTGCTGCATGAGATCTACTGCCCATCGCCTCTCCAGCTTCATCTCATGCCACTCTCTTTATCATCCAAGAAAAGCCGACTGTATTGGCTCATCCCTGGTTCTGTACCTCTTCAAGCTTGTTTTCACCAGAGGGACTCTGTGCTCATTGTTCCTTGGGCTTGAAATGCTTCTCCCTGATGTTTATATGTACTTCCCTCTTTATTGGGCATGTTTCGGCTTAAAGTTTCTCTCTTTGTTAAAGCCATCTTGTACCAACCAAGCTTGAGGACCTACCTAGCCACTTACATTAACTAATTTTAATCCATAGTTTATTTTCGTCTCATTTAAATCATAATTTAAATTGCAACCACCTGTTTTTTTCAGTCGCTCGGTAAATTGTAAGTTCCGTGAGGGCAGAGACCTTTCTGTTTTGTTTTCTATTTTATTCCCAGAGACTAACACAGTGCCTGGTATATTTCAGTTATTCAATACATCTTTAAAGACTTAATAGATGTACTAATAAATAATTTGCTCCAAGTAAAACAGTAGGTCCCTGTACTGCCCCTTGGGTCAATGTTATCACCACAAGTTCACTCAAGTTCAGAATCTGGGGGGAGGGCAGATTGTGGCTCTCCACCTCTGAGCCAGAAAATAATTAGCAAGGCACCTCTAAGAGCTAAGTGGAAAGACTTGGGTAAGATAGGTAAAGATATCTAATGCATATGCATACATAAGAACACTAATGTAACACATGCATAAGGAGTCAACAGTTACAGCAGACCTTCTAATTACTGCCATGCACCACTGCATAATGATGTTTCAGTCCACCGAAGACCACGTATACAGCAGCGGTCTCACAAGGTTATAGGAGAGCTGAAAAATTCCTATCGCCTAGTGACACTGCAGCTGTCGTCACGTCTTAGCACAACACATCACTCACGTTTGTGGTGAGGCCGGTGTAAACAAACCTATTGCACTGCCAGCCACATAAAAGTAGAGCACAGACAACTACGGCAGGAGGCTATGCCACCTAGGTAGGTATGAGTAAGTGCGTTCTATGATGTCCCCACAATGATACAAATTCCCTAATGACACATGTCTTGGGACGCATCTGCCCGTAACCAGCACATGACCGTCATGGATCAGTGTCCACTTAGAGAGCAACGGGATAGACGATACTTCCGGCTGGGGCTTTGCCCACGCGTCCTTCCTTTCACAACCGTGAGAAGACGGGGTCCTGACCTAAAGCAACTTCACCTGGCACACCTTTCCAGGGCCTTCCAGATGGGTCACGAGTCATCTGTTGGTGAAGTTTCACCAGCAGTGTGGCATTCCTGCCAGAAACGTTTAAGATGGTGACTTAGATGACAGTACGTGTAAGTCGTCTGAAGAGCTGCAATCCCAGGATCCCAAAGCTTGAGAAGGCAGCATCAATTTTCATTACGAGCCTTACTGGTCTATAGCCTGATTTCTCCTGGGTGCGGCCTCACGTCATTGTGTCCCTGTGCCTTCTGGCCCTCGTTCATTTGTCTGGCAGCTGTAACCCGAGCGGAATTTTTGAGTAGGAGGGACATCATTGATTAGCACAGAGGAAAATCTACCTCATGTTTACTTTTGTCATTCGATTTTAGATGCATGTTAATACACCACCCTCATACCATAGCCTAGAGAGAAGAATCCAAGATCAAAACATCACAGGTTCTCAGAAGCATAATTGGACTAAGTGGGCCTTCATTTTAAAGTTATGGGAATAGAGCCACAGAGGGGATGGAAGTGAAGAAATCTAATATTTCAAAAGCCAGGTGCTTGCTTTCATGATGATGTACTTAATAGTTTCATTTTCTTCAGCACGATCAAGGAAAAAAAGAGAAAGATGTGGTTCAATGACGGAAAAGTCTTTTAAACAACAAGCAAAGGATATAAGGTGACGACCCACTGGTGTACAGTCTGCAATGACGATACACGCGCCCTCTCTGCCGAGCCCTGCGTGCATTTGTCTGTGGTCTTTCATCACTCTCTCCTTTTCCCTGCCAGTGCACACAGGAACAGAAAAGAATGAAAAAGGCAGTCCTTCATCCAAACGACTCCAGTATGGGCATCCTGAGTTCGCCTTGTGATCTGAGAGTGCTAATAATGAGCACCCCGCAAAAGTGAAAATGCATCTGGCTGCAACTGGCAAATGATGCAAAGCCAAACTGGCTTAAGAGGAGAAATAAATACATAAATAAAGGGGAAATTTCCTAGTTCCGGTAGTTGAATAGCTCAAGATGTAGAGGAATTCAGGCTCGGCTGGGGACTTTTTAATATGTCATTGGGGCTGGTTCTTCTTTGTCTCATTCTCTTCCCTGATCTCTAGAAATGTGAGTTTTATTCTTAAGTTCCACATGGTGCCAAGGTGGCTGCAAGCAGCGTCAGACTTACATCCTTTCAAGTTCATTAAAATTTTTTTAAATCCCACAGACTTCATGTCACTGGTTCTAATGGACTCACATGCTCAGCTTTGAGCAGTCATGGTGAGTGGTATATATTCCGTTTTGATTGGCCAGGTGTAAATTATGCACCTCCTCCTTAGAGACTGAGACAGTGGGAGCTCTAACAGGAGTCACAGTGGTCGGGGAGAAACCCCTGGGCACTCTTATAGAACTAGTGGGAGTGAATTCTGGGCAACAGAACTGTCAGATGCCCACCACGGACTCCAGCAACAAACATAACTTACTTTGCGGGACAGCAGAATGCCAAGTGCAGTGAGGTTAATAATACGATAATCAGGCAGCTTAAAACAGCCGAGTAATGTCTGATATTTTCTTTGTTTCATGTAACCTTGAGCTGGTGGCTGTTTTATGAGCCTGTAAGCGGATCTGTCATCCCAAATGTCTTGAGTTTAAGTTGATGTTAATGGCTTTATGTTTTAGACCTTTCACTTTAAAAAGTTTTTTTTTTCCTAATCGAGTCCTCCTATATCTGCGATGGATCTTCTCTAACAAGCAAGACTTACATCTTACAATCCAAGAAGTGTAAACGGAAGTCTATTTGCACGGTGACAGCAATGTGCCCATGAGAATAACAGGCACATGGTGCTCTGAGTGGATTCCACAATAGCACAGAGACGGTGTGCCTCCTAACTTCTGTCACCCCATTGAAAATTAGGTGTATGGATCCTTCCAGGATGTGAGCTCTGTGATTAAGGCTGTAGTAAAAAGCCAATGGTTGAACTTACAGAAGCTCCTTATTCTTAAGACCAAGTGGTCATCCTTCAGGGTCACTAATCTTAAAAGGCTCCGACCGTGGGTGGTCCTGAACGACTCTGCCAAGCCTTATATCACTTTTCTTTGCAGTTCAAGTCAAGGCTGAGTTCCTGGCCAAAAGCTAACTATTTGCCCCATGATGTGGTCCCTGGGTATTTTCTGAGCGTCATCTCTGGGCAGTTTTCCCCACCATGACTCTTCTCTTGGCCCTCTTCAATCACACAGACTTTTTATTCTGCTTTTTCTCAAACAATCCAAGTTGTTTCCAGCTCTCTGCTCTTCTCATCATCAGCAACGCCTTCCTCCACATCCTCAGTCTGGCCCCTCCATCTTCTCATGAATAGCTCTTTAGTTAGCTGTTGAAATATCTGCTCCTCAGAGAACTTTTGGGGCTTCCCTAACTAAAATGCCCCGTCTCCCTTGAATGTTTATTTCTGAGGACCTATTATGTGTCAGACACTATTTTAGGAACAGAAGATAATGAAAGAACTTCTTGTGTCTCTCTTCGTGATGCCTTAGTTTCTTTCACATACATTTCACGTCTTGTGATCATTTGCTTGTCCATGTATTTGTTGCTTTTTTATCCTTCCCACTAGAATATAAGCTCCGTAAGTGCAAGAATTGTGTTTGGTATATCCCCACCTTGGGACTAAGTAGATGTTCATTAATTTTTAGTTGAACGAATAAAGAAGGACTTGGACTCCCTCGTGTTCATACACATGAAGGGGAGATGAACTGACAGTAGGATATAATCTCAGTAGTTAAGGAAAGGCCTACACGAGAGTAAAGGAATTACCCCTATGGGTGTTGGTTTGCCCGCCCAGTGTTCTACCCAAATTGGGCTGCAGTAAATCTCACCTATGATCACATGATCATGAGAACACGCCAGCCAGATAAAGTCCAGAAATGAGTTCCTGAATGGAATTGCACGGTTGTTGTGGGAGACTATCCCATACGAAGATCTCATGGGCGTACTCTTCCCAAAACGAGCATGTCAGCCACCTGGCACTAGAATTTGAAATTTTACAGCAAGGAAATGGTTTGTCTGGCTTGTTGCTAATAACTGAGAATGTGCGATGCTCCGGTCACAGCACTGAGCACCCCGTGTGCATTGACACCTTGAGTTCTCACAACAGCGTTACAAAGTGGGTTTCGAGCCCATTTTAAGGCTAGGGAAACGAGGGCAAAAAGGTAACAAAATGAGCTCAGCTGGTACGTGGCGGAGTCAGGATCTGAACCCAGACCCATGTCCTTAACCCTGTGAACACTGTTCTGAGTTGTAGAAAGCCAGGGCCCAGCAGGCTTTACAGGCTTGGTCTTGTCCACACTGTTAGCATCTTCCCATGAGAATCTCCACGGTGAGGTTGAGCATAATCAATCCATTAACACTTTAGAGTAAATGTGAGTTTGAGAAACTTAGGAAGGGCAGGCTCTGATGAAGAGAGAGGCAGAGAATTTATAGAAAATACACAGGTAAGTAAAGAAGGTAAGTAAAACGAACTCAGATATGGCTATAATTTATACAGAAATAGTTTCTTCTCTGGTATGAGTTTATTAAGGGGCTGCCTGCAGGCTTGTTCTGATGGGAGGGCACTCCGATTAGGAAGCAAGCATCCGGGGCATGGGCTGAGTCAGATCTCCACGGAGGCAGAAACTGGAGGCTGCCTCCCATCATAAGAAACAGCAAAGCTTGCTGCCTCGGTCTTTAATTAAAATGCCACATCCAAACACTAGGAGACGGAGCCACTTACAAAGTTGTTCACACGTTTACAGAGCGGCCTGGAAGATTAAATTCTTCATTTGTTCCTTCAGAGGAAGAATTCTGTGATTGCATAACTAGATGAATTAGATGACCTCTACTAGAAGGCAAAGGAATAATCATGTGAGTTCCATTTCTTCTTCAACCTACACTCTTGAGAAGCCCTGTACAGCTCATGTAAGATATAAAGAAAACAGGTGTAAGCATTCTGGGAGGGAAAAACACATATATACATATATATATATATATATATGTATATATGTGTTTTTCCTTCCCTTTATCTCTGTCTTCCATATATATATATATGGAAGACAGAGATAAAGCAGAAATGACATTGCTTAGTACCGCCCTGGCAAAGCCTAGCCGAATCGAAATGCGTGATGGGGGCAGGAAGACCGCAATTTACTGCAATATTTGTATATTATTTTTATCTTCCTCCACAAATAAGACGATGATTGAATTCAAATCACATTTCAAACAGGATTCATTGCTGAAATGTCAAAAATGAGGTAGCACTCAAGTCTTGCAAAACCTTGAAATCTGTTCCATAAAAGGCAATTTCAGCATAAAGCATGGTTAACCTTGAATCGTTAGATTAATGATCCAGCACCTTTCAACTGAGCGCCGATGAATAAACAAAACTTTACAAGCAAATTTAGCAACATCTTAGAAGAAGAAAAGCAAAACCAATCAAGGGATGAATGGCGGGGAAACAGAACAGAACATTTTGGGGCAGAAAGAGAGCAATAGCAGTAAAGGTACTGTAGAGAATAAGAAATCTTTTCCTTAAAATCCTCATACCATATAGGACTCATTCTGTTTAAAAACAAAACAAAAAACAACAACAACAAAAACGTAATCCATTCCACCCCCACAGCAATGTCTTATACTTGTAACTTATCTTGCCTATTGTGTTGTGGTTTTAGAAGGGATGTGCGGTATTTGAGTTGATCTGGTCTTTACCAAATAAAGGATATGAGATAGAAAAGAAACCTACATCACTTTACAGAGGGCCTCAGGACACAAAGAAAAGACACATTGCGACCAAGTCTCCCATCCGGCACAGAGTCTGACAGAGAGAGAGGCAAATGACGCCAAGTTTAAGAGATTCAACTTCAGTTTAACTATGGCCTTCACATCACTCAGACTTGAGATCTACTCCATCCAGGCTGCATTAAAACCCCCACTTTAAAAACAATAAAGCCAGATCTTGTTAGAATATTCACCGACATTGTGGGGAGTGACACGCATACATCCTGTATGTACGCTTCTTTTGGAGAAAGCACAAGAATGAGCCGGCACGTGTCGGCAAGTCACTGGGCAGCCTGCACGCACTTCTTGGGCACCAGATGTCCAACACTCCTGCTCACTCCTAGGAATTCGCTGCCTCAGCAGCTAAGCAGGAGCTGGCCACTGCTCAAACTCTGGTTTGTCTGGGTCTGATGTCTCCAGGTCTATTGCACCTTCTCCTGCTTTGGACAATAACGGACACTCACCAACAGGGTTGGGAGTGTGACTGTTTTCACACCGAAGCCAGGCTCTTCCTCGTTACATAGATGAAGTGGCTGAGGCCTAGTGGGCTGGAGCAGCTGTCTCAAGGTCATGCCATTCTTTAGAGGGGAGGGTCAATGTACCTACATACCTTCCTCTCTTTCTTCTCCCACATTAAATAGATGTTTACAATGTTGCAGGCACCATGCCACACTTTAGGACAGGGGCAACAAACTATGGCTCTCCAGCCACCTGCATGCTGCTTGTTTTTACATGGACCACAGTCTAAATGTAGGTTTTGCAATTTTAAATGGTTGGGGGAAGAAAAATCAAAAGAAAATTAATATTTTACAATATATGAAAATTATATGAAGTTCAATTTCAGTGGTCATAAATAAAGTTTTATTGGAACACAAACATACCCATCCCTTTGCATGTCTTCTATGGCTGGTCTGTGGTTCTCTTCAGGCTACGAAGGTGGGATTGAGTAGCCGCAGAGACCCTGTAGCCCACAAGCCAAAAATATTTACTATCAGGTCCTTTACAGAACCAGTGTGCAGAGCCCTGCCCTAGGAGATAGCAACAGACAGGCAGACATGGAATTTGCCACAGAAAAGGAGAGACAGCCATTGCACATGTGTCTTGTAAACCGCCAGACCAGGAGCTGACCAGGTGAATGCTTGGAGGTCTGAAGGAATCCACCTGCTTTCGTAGGCATAAAACGCAAGCCCAGTTTCAGTGTTGGCAGCTATGGCAGATGAGGCCATGAGGGCCCAAAGCCTGGCCTCGCACACAGGACCCCACAACTCCAAAGCCATGACAGAAGCAAAATGCTCTGTGTCTCACAAGTAAACAGGGGCAGGCTCAGATCAGAAGACTCATGCAAGTGTTTGACATCCAGGAAATGGAGTCTAGAGGCTGAGACAGAGCTCATTACTACCCTCGTCCACCCCTCCCAAACTGCACCTCCTTTGGCATCAACTCTCCTGGCTAAAGAGTTGAGTACAGTCACTCAAGCTACCAAGCTACGAACCTCTGTCAGCTCTGACCTCCTCTTCTTGCTTGCCTAAAAGGTCACCGTGTCCATCGCGCCTCGCTCCCTAGAACCTATCCCTTCTACTTTAGATTCGGTCCTGTTGTCTCTCATCGGATTTCCTCCAATAACCTCCCAAAGCCCACTGCCCCAGCCTCGCAGGTATCGCCTCTCTGACCTGTCCTCTAAAATATTTCTGCCATCATCACTGTAGACCACGAGTCTCCCAGCGAGCGTACAGAAAGAGACGCGCCATGACAAGTCATCACTGAAACGCACATAAAAATGTGCGGGCCTTTTGTTTGCTTGTCAAACTGGCGAAAGTGGGAAAGATCGATAAGTCCAGTGTGGGCAAAGGTGTATGAAAAGAGGCTCTTGCAGATGCTGCTGGTGGGTGTGCAAACTGGTAAGGCATTTGCAACAGGCAATTTGGCAATATTTATTGAAATTTATTATGTGTTTTCCTTCGGACTCAGCATTCCTCTCCTTAGTATCTATTTTAGGGAAACACTTGTATAAGCCCCCAAAGAGATTGGTTCAAGGACATTCACTACAGCAATGTTTATCAGAGGGGGAAAAAGAAAAGAGAAAGAAACAGCCTAAGCATGCACTTAATTCCACACCCGGGTCCAATTTAATGGTTCCAAGCTTTAACCACCATCTATTCTTCCTCTAGAACTTCGGCTCATACGCTCATATGCCCCTCTGTGTTTCCATCTCTGGACCCTACAGCTATCCATTTTCTCTTGGTCCACTCCATGGCTACTGAGCTATTCTTTACTGAAACGAACAAACAAACAAATCATGCACCACGCAGATCCATGCCATTCTAGGCATGGGGTCAACATTCCCGCCGTGCCCAGCACTGCCGACACCGTGGCTGCCATCCCCTTCCCAAGGAGAATGAAAGTCCACCTTGACCGTTTTACTTACTCTTCGATTCCCAGGGCTTGGAGCACAGAAGACACCCGGTGAAAGTCTCCAGGATGAACGAATTTCTTCTCCTGTTTTCCATATGGCTATTTAAAGCACCATCTACTTTCCTCACATCTTCAGTCTCCCCCACCTCTCAGATGCCTCCTACTTCAGAAGAGAAAATAAATGCCAACGGAGAGGAACTCTCTCCAAATCCCTGCTGGGAAGACTGTGGACTCCCTCGTACCCAAGAGTTCTTCTTTCTCCTCCTCGCATGCGTCCCTTCTCACATCGGCTCTCTCCCGCGTGAACCTTGCTCTGTGAGACAGACACTCTCTCCCAAAGGGTTCCCCGTCAGACCTCGACCGGCCTTTTTCCAGAACTGAGACAGGCTCCCGTCTCTCCATGCGATGACCTTTTTTTGCCCTCGTGCCTATGTCTGCCTACTCTTCTACACCGTCCCCTTTTTTTCTTAACGAGACTTACTTTCTCAATTTTCCATTTGCTCCTCAATCCCACCATCGTCTGAAATCTGTCCATCTTTATCACTGCGACAACGTCCACACCTTCCTCGTACCTAAACCCAATGGTTAGGTCCAAAGCCTTCCATGACTTCGCCTCTGTGAAATGTTTGACATGGACGGTTATTCTGGTCATTTTTCTTCCACGGGCATCCATGAGGTGACACTCTCCTGGGTGTCCTACTTTTTTGCTCACTCTTTCAGTTTTTTAGTGGGTTCTTCATCTGCCCTCCTATAAACATTGGATTTCCCCAGCCTTCTTTGATAGGGTAGGGCGGTCACATAATTTGCTTTCCAAACTGGGACGCACTAAAATCGAAAGGGGGTACTATGAGCAATTATGCTGGGGGAATGGATGTAAGGTGGGAGGTGTGGCGACCCTAATTCTTGGACCTCACCTTCTCATTCAGCCTCTCAGGGGAACACCTTCCATTCCTATGGTTTCAAAATTCCCATGGTTTCAAATACCACTGCCCCTCGGTCAGCTACCTACGCCCAAATCTCATCTGTGTCTCCTGCAGGAGCTGAAAACTCAACATTCCCTCAGTGTGCTTAGCCTCTGTCCCCTCAAACCTATTCCTTATTTGCAGCAAAAGTGACCTCATCCACTCAGATACGCAGGTTAGAAACCTAGGCACAGTCTTCCTTCTTCCTCATCTCTAACACACAATCGCCAATTCTCATCTACTGTGCTAAACGCAGCTCACGTGTGCCTCCTTATTTCCTTCTCCACTGCTACTTTCCTTTCCAGGGCCGATCTTCTCTCAACGGGATCAATGCTACAGATTCCAACCTCGCCCCTTACCTGCATTTCCGCATGCCCCGCCCCAACCCTGACCCTTCTGTAAGCTCCAGGAAGAGCAATCTTCCCACAGAACCATTCACGGGGTTTCATAAACATGATGATTACGGAATGGCATGACGACGATGAGGGAAGTAAAGGGGATGTTCGGATCACACATGATGTGGGGGCCATATACTTTAATCATGGAGGGTAACATTTGCGCCGAGCACTGAAGGATGAGGAGCCAGATGACCAATGGGGAGGTGTACCCCAGGACTCGGAAGCAGCCACTGCAAAGGCCCCACGGCAGTGAATAGCTTAGTTAGAATTGGGATAGTTGTACACACTCCCACAGCACCAGACGGCCCGACTGAGAGACAGCTGTGTGTCTCCTGATACTCCCGCCGTGACAGGTTGGGATACCAAGACCAAAGTGATGCATTGCAACTCTCGCCTGTCTCAACAACCTTAACTGGAGTCACTTGAAATGTGCCAAAAGGCAAATACAGAAAGCTGCCCCGGGACTTGTCGGGAGGACTGTGGCACCAAGGGGTGCTGGGTCCGGGTAGCCCTCTCTCCGACAGGCGCAGACGCATGGAGCCCCAGGCTCCCTTAGAGGTGAATGGGCGAGGACAGAGGGGATAGTGCTGGCAGCTGTGCTTGAGCTGGGGCAGATGGAGCTCGAAGACTGCGGGGAGCTGAGGCGGCGACAAACATCTGCTGCTGGCAGCCACCACCCCAAACACTAGAGGCTCTGGCGCCCGAGCCCCAGTCTGATCTTGATAAATGAGCCATCGCCTTAGACTGGAACATGGTAAAGCCATCTTTTCAACACTCATGGTCTCCTGGGAACAAGAAGAGGACACGGGAGAAGAGCACCCGATGGCCTTCTTTCATTTTAAAGGGCAATTACGCGCCGGGATTAGGGGCAACACACGGGGCACACCCTGGACCATGAAGAGCCTTTGAGACGTGCCCCCTCTGAGCCAGACAGCGTTTTCGAACCCGATGGAAGCACAGAGGCTGGTGCTGGCGTGGGCCGGGGTCGCCGCCCAGGGTGCTTCATCCCATTCCGTGTGGCCGACCACTCCATTACCGCCGCTACATAAAATTACATTCCTGATTAAAATTTTAGTGCCAAACATTTTATATGATCACCGACAGAAAGTCAAAATTTGCATTTAAATAGACGTATTAAAAACACTCCGCAGAGGAGAGAAGGACAGCAAAGCAATCTTGGGGAGTCTTTTCAGAGAGGGCGAGGCGCTCTGGTGCGGATTTCTCATTTCTGTAAACACAGGCCCCGACCCTTCCAAACTCCGCTGGAGTGCGTGCCACGCGAGCTTCTGCTCAGACGTGACTGCTCAGTTCTCCTGAGCTAAGACGCGCTGGAGTCCATGGCGCTATCATTCATGCATTTGTTCATTCATTCCACAAAAATGTATGGCCTACTGTACTGCGTTGAGTAGTGTTCCGCCACACATACACAGAGAACCTCAGAATGTGACCTTGTTTGAAAACTGGGTCTTCACAGATGTAATCAAGTTAAGATGAGATCATATTGGATTAGGGTGAGCCCTCAGCCAATGACCGACATCCTTATAAGATGCCAGAGGACACACAGACACACAGGGAGAAGGCCATGTGACGATGTAGGCAGAGCTTAGAGCGGGGCATTTGCGAGTCAGGGAACGCCAAAGATCCCGAACAACTACGAGAATCTAAAAATGCCAAGGAAAAACTCTCCCCGAGAGCCTTTGC
>NW_011888821.1:404122-426665 GCF_000151845.1 Pteropus vampyrus | reverse complement strand
GTGGGCCAGGGTCGCCCGCCCAGGGTGCTTCATCCCATTCCGTGTGGCCGACCACTCCATTACCGCCGCTACATAAAATTACATTCCTGATTAAAATTTTAGTGCCAAACATTTTATATGATCACCGACAGAAAGTCAAAATTTGCATTTAAATAGACGTATTAAAAACACTCCGCGGAGGAGAGAAGGACAGCAAAGCAATCTTGGGGAGTCTTTTCAGAGAGGGCGAGGCGCTCTGGTGCGGATTTCTCATTTCTGTAAACACAGGCCCCGACCCTTCCAAACTCCGCTGGAGTGCGTGCCACGCGAGCTTCTGCTCAGACGTGACTGCTCAGTTCTCCTGAGCTAAGACGCGCTGGAGTCCATGGCGCTATCATTCATGCATTTGTTCATTCATTCCACAAAAATGTATGGCCTACTGTACTGCGTTGAGTAGTGTTCCGCCACACATACACAGAGAACCTCAGAATGTGACCTTATTTGAAAACTGGGTCTTCACAGATGTAATCAAGTTAAGATGAGATCATATTGGATTAGGGTGAGCCCTCAGCCAATGACCGACATCCTTATAAGATGCCAGAGGACACACAGACACACAGGGAGAAGGCCATGTGACGATGTAGGCAGAGCTTAGAGCGGGGCATTTGCGAGTCAGGGAACGCCAAAGATCCCGAACAACTACGAGAATCTAAAAATGCCAAGGAAAAACTCTCCCCGAGAGCCTTTGCGGGGACCATGGCCCTGACGACTCCTTGATTTTGGACTTATAGCCTCCAGAACTGTGAGAAAATAAAGTTCTGTTGTTGTAAGCCACCAAGTTTGTAATAATTCTTAGTGCTGTCCAAGGAAACTGATACAAGGATCACGAAACTGTTCGTCTAAGCCCTTATCCAAGGACCGATGTCCTTACAAGTAGAGGGAGATTTGGTCACAGAGACATGCACAGAGCGAAGAGACACTGGGAGAACGTGATGTGACAACTGAGGCCCAGAGCGGAGTGCTGCAGCTATGAGCCAAGGAGCGTCAGGGATTTCTGGCAGCTCCCAGAAGCTGGAAGAGGCAAGGGAGGCTTCTCCCCTCGAGCTGTCGGAGGGAGCGTGGCCCTGCAGACACTTTACGTCATGCTTCTGACCACCGGAACTATGAGGGAATAAATTTCTGTTTTTAAGCCCCCCAGTCTGTGGTGCTTCCTTAGCACGGCCCCAGAAAGCGAAGACGCCTGCCTGCTAAGAGCCAGGCTAGGTGCTGTGGCAAAAGCAGTGAATATAAAGAACCAAGCTACTGAGCTCATGGAACTTGGAGCCGAGTGGGAAAGAGAAACCACTCAAGGAATCTCAGAAATCAATGCACAATTGCAACAGGGATAATTGCTGTAAGAGAGATCATCATAAAAGGAGAATTCACAATGGAGGAGGCTTTGTTTGCTCAGAAGTCATGGAATGGATCCCTACAGAAGTGGATCAATGAGCTCCAATAGGGACATAGAGTCATTAAATACAGAGGAGGTGGGTGCAGGAGGAAAAAAGGCCACGGGAAGGGCCATCCTTGGCACGTGCCCACCTGCTGGTCCTGAAAACCACAGGAAAGCATCTGTGTGACCATCTCCCCTTGGACCCTGACCAGTAAGGGGCTGTGTTCTTACTGTTTATTTGGAAGACAGGAGGGAGAAGGGGTAGGGAGGATTTTGTTCATAATGGATTCGTGTGGAGATTCTGAAAACCTCTGGGTACTCGGTCCAGCTCTGCCGCTACCCAGAGCTGACTGACCTTGGCTTAATCAAGGGTCCTGTGAGTTGAGCCTGGGGGGTTCCATCTGGATGGGGAGGAGGCTGAGCTGGCTGGCTTCCAAGGGGCTATCCAGCAATGGCATGGTCCTGCACATCACAGAACGGGCACAGACTAGGCAGCGGTCTTCCTAGAGCATTTTCAAAGGAGCCCAAACCACAACCTTTGTTATTTTCTACCTGACAGAAAGTGATCACCTGCCCAAAGATTTCTAAGAAAGACACACGTTCTCTTCTATTGGCTTTGCCTTGGGAAAAAAAAAAAAAAAAAAAAAGAGCTGCACCCAAAGCTGAACAGGTTTATTCATTTTGTTCCTAGAACTGTCTACTGTGGCTTTATTTGTTAAAGGAGAAATTAACATGGGGGAAAAGGAATTCTTTCACATAGCAAAACAGTGCCCAATAAATGGCTTTGGAGACTGACCTGGGGACTTTGCTGTAAAGGCCACCTGCAAAGTTCACAGAAAAATGCCACATTTCCATCGAGGTTTTAGCAATGGAACCTCAACATTTTGCACCACAAAACGCCTCCTCCCCCCAAAAAGAAATGATTTCTGATATTCCCTATGTACACTCCCATTGGCCTGCAAATGTTTTAAAGTCGGGCCTGGCAAAGCCTCAAGTAGGGAATGCGAAAAAGGAGCAAAGAAGAATAGCAGTAGCTCAGAGTCTTTGTTCTGTAGGCTGTTTTCACGCTTCCTCAGGTGAATGGATTTTGAAAACTGCCAGTTGCTAACAGGAATCCCACCTCTTCAGACTGATAAGATAAATCTTGACAGCCTAAGAAATCTTTATTTCACTCAGAAGTTATTTGTTCCCATCTCATGCTCACAGATTAAGAATAAAAATTGATTTGTCTTCAAAGGAAGGCATTTTATAATTCAGATTGCCTTCACCCCACCCCACCTATGGACCACTGACTACACAATGGTAACCAGTGGCAATAACAATCCCTGTGTCTTGGATCTGGATGGGAAAATGTTCCTTTGCATGAGAATATTTTGGCCAGGTTGTAAAATACCTGGGAAAATAGACACTTTCAGCTGGAGAGATGTCTCTACATGTTCTCACATTGCACAGCATCTTGTCTTCTGTTTTAAGCTTCTGTTTTAAGATTATGAAAATTTTCTCTACAGACACCGGGTCTATTACAGACCCAAAAAAAAGAAAAGCAAACATCTTAAAAATTAGTATTTCTTTTCATAACATCAGGGTGAGAAGAAATAGCTACTCACTTCATTTGTGTGAGAAAATAAAAAGAGATGGTAAAAACAGTATTTCAGAGCATGAACCATTTAAAATGAAAGCCTTCCATCAACTCGTAAACAAACTCCTTCCAGTCTGTTCAACTGTCGGAGCATGATGTGACCCCAAATTGCATGATGTTAGACATTGGTTCCAGGGTACAAGTTTGTTCCCTGATTATATGACCCAGTGAGTAATTACAAGACTACATAATGCCCATCCATGCTTAAAATTCAGCTAATTTAAGTAGATTAGTGATTAAATGATCTCAGGACAAATGTCTGTCCAGAATGAATCAAGCCTACATTCAATGCTGAAAAAACTGGTAAAGCAGCTTCAATTTTCTTGACAAGTTAGAAGAGATAATATTTGCTGTTGTTGTAACAGACTAACTGACTTAATGACAAACTGAATATTAAGTACTTTCTATGTGCCAAGCGCTATAGTGGATACAAATTCAAAGTTGAACTCAGACTTCTACCAGCCCTCAAGGGCAGACTTTAGGTCTAAAGAAAGCAACTAACATGAACTAGAACTTGCAGCTGAATTAACAATTCTTTCCCAAATGCTAGGGCTAATTAATAGCTGCATGTTGATTAGAGGTACGCCTAAGGCTTTTCTCAAAACAACTTCTTTCTTTTTCTTTCAAATCTCTTTTCCATTATTTCAATTAATCCATTCAACCTTTCTACTCTCCCACTCAATAAATTCAGCAGAGAAGATCTGAGAAAAATTCATGAATTCTTTAAAATTGGGTGAATTTGGAGAGAGGATGTCAATTTTTATTTATAAAAAATAAATATGAAATATTTAAGATACATAAGTAGTATAATATATAACACAACACACACCGTGTTTTCTATACCCAGTTTAATAAATAAGATGTTACCAACAGGTTAGAAGCTTCCTAGATACCTCTTGCACAGACATATATGCATGCATGCACATATGTATTCTATATTCCTGAAGCAATTTTATTTTTCATGTTTTTAAATTTCATATCGGTGGTAACATACCCCTTTGCTACTTCTGGTTTTTTTCCAACATTAGAATTTGATATTTACCTACTAGTTCACTTTTCACCGCTCTATAGTATTCCACTGTTTTACTTGAGTAACAATTATCTTTAAATTCTCATTTCGGTAACAGTTTGGGTTTTTCCTAACTTAAAACAAAATTCTGCAAGCTACACTACTACAAACATTAAAAAGGAAGGCCAGAGTTCTTTCTCTCTTAACCACTGATGTGCCTCTTATGCGTAATCTTGACTTGGCATGTATGACTAATTAATAAATATTTGTTGAGTAAGTAGTGAATGAACCCATTGCATATAAAAACCCCCAAAGTGATAAAGTAGATGAACATAAACTTTTCCAGGAATTGAAGATCTAAAGAATACAAACATGAATGGAAGCTTTGATCACAGAGCAGAGAAACTATGAGCATGGAAGAACAGGAGCAGATACAATGAATTGAAAAGAGATGTGGATATGTATAGTACCCCCAGAGAACTGAGAAGGTACAAATCAGGAACCAGCTCCATAAAAGTAATTGCAGGAAATAAATCTGAAATCGAACATGCAGCATTTGGGTCTGTGTGGCAATAATTGGGTCAGAGAACTACTATCTGCCAACAGGCCACCTCTACTCCTTAGCTCTGCCCTAGCAGACTGAAGATTCATGTGACATTGGACAGCCTGAGCTTCCAGGGGTGGCCTCGGTGCCATTGTGCATGCCTGGGTTAAAAGGTTTCCAGCTAGCTGTGCGATATTTACAATATTTATCATCCAGAGTACACAGTACAAGCCTCATCCATGTAATTACTTGAAGATCAATATCGTTGGACAGAAACAATCAGTGAATCTGAATGTTAAGCATACAAAGAGAAAAAGAAGAAGGATCCAAAGTGGCTGGAAACTACCCCAAAGGCTGTGTGGGGTGGAGAGGACCACTCCATCTGCTTTTTATGTTCCAAAAAGGAATACACAAATAAGTCTTAACTTGGTGCTATTTCTACCTCCACAATGACACTTTCCTAAACTACTCTGCAGGTAGAAAGTTCAGCTGAAATAACAAGGGTTTGTGTTCCAAAGTTGAAGCCATAGGCAGCCCTAGTACCTAGAGGAAGATGGGCATGGTTTGGGGGTTGAAACAGTCTTTCTGATTCTTTCAAAAATGCCTTTTCTTTCTGTTCCTGGCATCATATTTCCTTTTTTGTTATTACAATCATCCTATCTGTCTAAAAGGGATAACAGAGAACATGCAGGATTGGTTTCTACTGTATGAAAGCAAAACACCCCAGTTTCCTCTCCTCAATCCTTGTTACAACCTAATTTCAAATGTGCAGGAAGATCCGGGAAGAGATGATCCTACAGTGACCTAAGGACCTGCTGATCATTCGACACAACCCAAGTCTGGGTTCCAGCTGTCAACATCAGTGTTCCTGCTTTATTCATTCTGTCTTGGCTTTATAACTTGTGTTAAGATGGAACTTCAGCTTTCACTTCCAAAGCTCAGCTGGGAGACACAAGCTGCCACTGTGAAATGAGGAAGGAAATGGTGGGACACGCCAATGGACAGAATGGAAAAGCCAAGAGACGCCTCACAAAGCAATACATCCTATTGTCAAGCACACATCTATTATGGAAGACATGTAGAAAGTGCTTACCGTTGATGGTGCACACACAGGGAGAGGAACCCAACCTGGCAGGCATAGCTGGTATGCAATACAGAAAGCCACTGTGATATTCCTTTGAGGCAGAAAATTGCAGGTCAAAAAAAACTGGCATCCATTATTGGGTCTGCTTCATGCTAGTTCTGCAACCTTACACATGTCATTCGAGCTACCTATGGCTTAGTTGCCTCATCTGTAAAATGGAGATAATAGTAGCACCTGTTCCCTAAGGTTACTGTGATGATCAAATAATTTATTTAAAGTGCTCACAGTCAGGCACAGGGTAAGCTACTGTTATTTATGAGTGCTCCAACATAAGGATCAATGGTTTTTGCGATGTTCATCCTCTTGGAGGACAACGTAGAGGAGATACAGATGACTCAACCTTGTTCCTCAGATGACAAATCCATCTTACATCCTTAAATTCTAACTTAACTCAGGGTTGTTCATCACGGTCTCGTGTATCTCCACGGGGAAAGGGGTGGGAGACCTAATGTTTATAGCATTTGAGATATATGAAAAGGGACTTTTGATTTAAATGTTTGCAATCTTAACTCTGCAGATTATAAATGTAGAACGATCTTTATAGTTCAATATCCAAAAGCAAGAAGAATTATGGAAGATAGATATCTATCTCCAGGTAGAATAGCCACCGCCGGCAGCCGGAGACCAGGAGAAAGTTGGGCAAAGAGCCAGTGGAGTTAGGATGTGGCTTATATTTCTAAAAAGTACTGTGGAAAAAAATAACATGAAGAGGAGGAGGAGAAAGTGAGAACAAGAAAGACAATCAGTAGTAGTGGAAGAAGCAGCTGCAGCCCCCATCTATCAATGTGCCTTCTACATTCTATGTCTGTACTACATACAGATAGAGATAGATATCCTTTAATTCTCTTAAATATCCAGCAAGTGAGAAATTCTTCTTCCATTTTACAGACATGGAAACTGAAGTTCACTTTCTTGACCAAGGTTATTCACACTAAAATGTGGTGGTGCCAGGATCTAAATCTAGCTTTTAGTGACTCAAAATTCTGTGTTCTTTCCATGGGACAACATTGCATCAAAACATGTCCAGAAAAATTGGTGGTGAGGTGGTCTCATTGTCTGGGTTATATTATAAGAAAATATAAGAAAATATTGCATATACCATCTACCCCGTGCCTACCACTCCCCAGAGACGAAGAAACTTGAGGAGCAAAGATGTATCTGCTTAAAGAATGCATGCGTGAGCCCATATATATCCATCCATCCATTCATCTGTCCATCTATCCATCTATCTTCTATCTATTTTAAGAACAGAGGGCCCTACCAGACAAATTTATAGCCGCTATTCTGATAGCACAGCCAGACTGGTAAGAGAAAAGCTAATTTTTTTTTTTTTTCAAAATCTCTCTTTTTTTTAAAGGTGAATCCCGTTTTAGGCTCATCAATTTTGATGACTATGCCTTTGCCAAGACCTGTCCCTGAGAGATGCTACAATCTGAGGAGGTAATGCTCTCCACTCGCACTGTCGAACACCCACACCGAAATTGGTTTTGGACAGAAGTGGGGCACTCCGAACTGGGTGAAAGTTAAGACAGGACTACACCCCACCCTGCTCTAGTTACTACGGGAATGTGCTACACTCAGCCACTCCCTTTACCGTCTGCTCCACTCTCCTAAGTCAACAAACAAGAGAAAAACAAAGGGTCCGTCCACAGTTAGAGTTCCTTCGATAATTGTGGGATAGAGAGTGCAGTTCAGGGTGAGGAATGACACATGAGGGTGATTCCTTCTCAGCGATTAGAGCAAACACATCACATTCAGAAAGAGAACTCGGACCACACAGCTCTTCCCTCTAACAGAAGGTCTTCATGGAAAAGTGTATACACACATGCACACACACTCATGCACACACGGGTCCACTGTCACAGGCCCACACAGACGTACATGCACGCATATTCACTTGAACACTGTGGGGAAAAAATGGCCAGCTGAAAGTTCCCACCCAGGGCCCAACAGCGAATAGACGAGATCTGCTCAACAGAGAAGCTTCCTTGGCCCCGTAGCCCGCCTCGCACGGCAAGGTGAGTGTTAAAAATCATGATGCTGAAGTGGCACTGTGTGAACACTGGGAGGTAGAAGGAAGGGAAGGAGAGGGTGGAGGCAGAGAGAGAGAGGAGGTGAGACCGCAGAGAGAGGAAATAAGGCAAGGGACAGAAGGGAAAAAAGCAAGAAAAAAATATCAGAAAACTTTTCACCTTGGCAAACCAAATAGCCAGCTTTAAGCAGGTAAAGGGCTTTATACCCTTTGGGGAAAGCACTTTTGAATTCTGCCAGCATCTGAGCACCACGCAATTTGAAAAAGGTCCTATTTTTCTTGGCTCATGAAGGAGACTTGGACTTCTCACGGCGGCGGAGAACAGACGCTGTGGCATAAGGATCCCAGAGGGGGTAGGCAAAACCTTTCATTCCTTTCCAATGGCTTGCTGCCATAGTTCAAATGCAAAATTCGGGCGACTATTCCACTGACAGCACAGATAAGGCTCCTTGGGAGAATAAGTCTATTGGAACTACATTCTTGTTTCTCTAATTTTTTTTTTTTATATTTCCTTTTTATTGTATTCTTTAAGATGACACATGTATTCCAATATTTTACCTATGTAGACCTAGTTTCATTTAATAAAACATCTCTTTCATTTCCTAGGCCAAAAATATCACAGAATCAGACAAGACTTCATTAAAAAGTAACAAAGGGGTCTGATTTTACATGGACACAATTATTATTTCTGTCACTGGGTGTCAGTGAACAGAGCGATTGATTTTCATGTGAAATTCGTTTCTTCCTTTAGCCTCGCAGTAAAGCCCCAAAATGTTTTTCTGTTTAATCTTCGAAACTTTAAAAATGGTACTTAGTTCATGGATGTTTTTATTGTTGTTCTCTTAAAGAATGTAACACTCATTCTTGCCAGAAACAATCTCGACTCCACTAAAAATGGTGGTAGTGTAAAACTTAGACAATTTCAAAAGAAACGTTTAAATAAATAAATAAACCCATTAATTACATTTCAGAAAATCTCTAGATTACTCTCTACCTTCGATAGCTATTTCCGTTTCGAGCTATGCATCATCAGCCTACTTTCCTATGAAAGATTTAGGTTTTTGTGCATATTATGTTGAAATTTCTGAATTTGATTTTTCCCTCGACACATTGTTTATGACATTAAACTATAGCCTAGGAAAAGATGTCATTAGATTGTACAACAGACACTTTATTAAAAGTTTATTACACAACTAAATACCGCATTATGAAAAATAATCTCCACAAATCATGTGAAGTTGAGAATTTATGCATTTTCTATAGAAGTAAAAAACACTTTTGAAGCCAATTGAGCTATTTAATGAGGCAGAGCAATGTTAGTTTCCTTGAACTTAAAAAAAGAAAAAAAGATTATTCTGGTAGGTTTTCAAGTCTGTATTAGATCATTTCATATTGAGAGAATATCTGTGCAAACATGCCTTGAGAGACCCAAACGATCGTGTCAGCTTTCGCCCAAGAAATACTGTTCCCAGGGACAGCTATACAACCTTGTCACCTTAGTCATGTGTTACACATTCAGAATAGGGACCAGGCAACATTGAAGAGACAATTAGCTTATGTAGTCTCCATCACCTATTCACACCTTGACCTTCCTTCCTCAAATTCCAGAGGAAAGGTCAATGAAATCCCACCCCCAATGTGATGCCTGGCTGTACAGTAAAATCCAATAAAAAATAAACCATGCCATTTCCTCACAGGTCACTGCACAGGCATCAATAACAGGAATCTGTGATCACCAGTGACCCGAGCTAGATCATAACCAGTCACCTTCTGGTTAAAGCCACCACTATTCTAGTATCAATCTATGAAGCCATCCATTTACTCTGCCCTCTACCTTAACCTAATCTAATTTGCACGTTGTAACAGAAAGCTGCTGTCAGGAAACATCAGGTAAACTCAATTTCATATGTTCTGGCACACGAACATGTGGGATGGTGCCAGCGGATGACATGTGAGCAGGTGGCCTCAAATCAGACAAATTTAGCACCTTTTCTCAGTGTAGGAACCCATGACCATGTATTCCTTATGTTTATTCAATTTTATAGAAATTCCCAAAGCATTTGGGAAACCTAAGTGTCATCGTACTCGTAAGCTTTGCCTTTTGTTACAAGTTTTATCCTGAAAACTTAAGCAAAAGAAGGTGGGGGAGTACTTGAGGGGAGAGCAGACATTAGAAACAAGAGAATTTCATAAATAGAGGTGATAGGAATCCATTACATAAAGGTTTTGTAATTTAAACTTCGGATTTTTTGCGGGGGGACAAGAATTCCTTTTGGGGGTCCAGGATGCTACTATAATGAAAATGATTCTGTCTGTGTTTTTGGTGGAAGGTTGCGTGTTGTAATTACGACCCAGGTTTGATTTCTAGTGAATCAATGTCTGATTCAGTACAGTAGAATGTAAGCTCCTTGAAAGGGGAAGGGGGGATTTTGTCTGTTTTTTAAATTAAATTTATTGGCGTGACATTGGTTAATAATATTACGTAGGTTTCAAATGTAACAATTCCATAATATGTCATAGATTTATTGATTGTATGTTCAACATTCAAAGTTAAATTTCCTTCTGTCACCCATAAATTTGACCTCCTTTACCCTTATCTATTTCCCTCCTCCCTGCTTTCCCTCTGGTAACCACTAAACTATTGTCCATGTCTTTGAGTCTCAAGTTTGTTTGTCTTGTTCATTTGTTGCTTTCAGTCTTGTATCCCACATATAAATAAAATCATATGGTTCTCGACTTTTTCCATCTGACTTATTTCACTTAGCATGATAATCTCAAGATCCACTCATGTTATTGCAAGTGGCAATATTTCATCTTTTCTTATGGTTGAGTAATTATTCTGAAGTATGTGTCTGTTTTGTTCTCAGCTATATTCTCAACTTGTAGAACATAGGAAGTTCTTAATAAGTTTGTTAAATGATGGATGGATGGATGGATGGATGGATGGATGGATGGATGGATGGTTGGGTGGATGGATAGATGATGAAAGAAAGAGTCCCTGTATTTATTTACCTTTCTTAGTGCTTCTCTTGTCCAGTGGTCCTCAATTCTAACAGTGCACAAGAAACACCTTGTGAAATTTGAAAAATATACGATGCTTGTATTCCTACCCCAGACATTCTGATTCAACTGGTTTGGAAAAGTGGGGGCAACTGTACATGCTGGTGGTTTGTAAAGGTCTCCAGGTAATTCTGATCCATCAGCTTTTAGAACCATGGACCCGCATCTTTTCTTGGCACCATCTCAATCTTGTTCTCTGTGTCTCAGCTTCTGTGTCCACGCTCTTCACCAAATTTGTCCCCCTGAGCAGTGCTTTGGGTGTCAAAATCTTTGCTCTCCGTTTTTCGTCTCCTCAATGCTGGGTCCCATCTCTTCTGAGCCTATTTCAATTTGCAATATATTAGAAGGTGAAAATACTTTACTGAAAGGAGCGCCTAAAGATTAAAATTTTAGACACGGCGCTTTGCATGGTCTTTTCAGAGTCTCTGTAAACGCAAGGTATATCTGCCTCGCGGAATAAAAGACAACAGGATGTGAAAGGACCCCCATTAAAGCAAAGATAGGCATCTTCAGCTTAAAGAACTTAAGGAAACGTGCGTTCTCTGAGACCACAGCCTACACTGCTCAACTGTAGGGGGCGCCACTTACATTGCTGTTTATGTAAAGGCATCTATGAAGCTGTTCAGTAGAAATGGCCCTTTCCCTGTTCATCTTAGAACACAAATGAATAGCTTCTTAACGCCAGAGCAAAATTTTGTTAAAACCTATAATGGGCAAGCACATATCCGGGAAGATCATTTCAAATACTCCTGAAACTGCATAATCTATTTTACAGGCTTTGTCAAGTAAGAGATAGTTCACCCGTCCTGGAATGTTACCATGGCATTATAATACTGGATGGAATTGGGTGGCACTGTCATTTCTATGGACCCGAAGAGTAGCCAGTTTCAAAATGGTCTAACGTAAACTACAATAAAAACTTGATGTATAAGCTGAAAATGCATCCATCTTTCCCTCGGATTTACTTTTCCAAATGTAGTGTAGACAATCTGTTTCAAAATGTTAACATTATCTTAATAAATTTGATAAGAACTTTTGGTTCCAGCATTAACTACACAGTCAAGAAAAAGTCCAAATTTTCTTTGCCAAAATTTTGGTACATCATGATCTCTTATGGGCAAATCTTTGAGGCAGGTACACAGTGTAAAATATTTATAAAGAAATACTACAAAGTTATTTAAAACCACAAGAAAGATTTTTTTTCTTCTTTTTATTTTCATTACAAGGTACAGGCTGAAATCTATATGTCATGTTTTTAAAATTATAAACAAAAAGAGATACAGACTGAGAGTAGTTCATAAAGCCATAGAAATGAACTAAGCTGAATGCTATTCAGAGTTAATAATTCACATAATCACACGCAGCACATTGATAATATGCAAAATTGTTCCCCGTGATCCATAATTACTACTTTCTCTAATTAACAATTAAAAGAATGTTGTTTCTGAAATCTTGGAGGACATAGATCACATACCATGAAATTAATGATCTAATATCCCAATGTTAACTTTAAGTACTGGATGAAGCTTTATAATTTATATAAATACTATAAAGTGGCTTCAAGTATATTTTTTAAACATCCACAAAGCTTTGTGTTGATCTAAACGACTCCATGAGGCACACATAGTAGGTTATCAGTTCCTGGGTGGACCTGACATGGGATCCATTTGGGCTGAAAGGGATTCGTAAGACTGAAGGTCTATAAAAGTACGTACTTACAGAAGCAACCAGTAATAAAAATAAGAGACAACACAGGATGTAACAGAATGATAATTTCTAGTTGAAGTGATTTTCATTGTATGGCAAAGCAATAGTAAGAGATGGGGCTAACAAGAGACTTAATATTTTTGTTTTGGCTTCAATCCTCCTGAGAATATACTCTAGCCCTAAAAAATACCATTAAAAAAGTCGTAGGAAATCTTCCTCTCAAGTGGCTGAAAATCTCTGTCTTCTCTGATTAATGAAAACCAGGAGTGGCCAAAAGCTGAACATTTACTATGAGAGATGGATTCCTTAGACCCAGGTTGAGAGAAAGCACAAACTATCCACCTTGTGCGGCTACTGATAGGGCTAAGAGAGAAAAGAGGAAAAATACAGAAGTTCAGACTTGCTGCCCTAACACATTTCAAACTCTATATGCTTTCTGGTATTAAATCTTTCTCATGCATGTGCAAACAGCACTTTCTTTCCTTCTTTCCTTTATCTCTCTTTTCTAGGTTATTGAACAAACACGGGCAATAGAGCATATCAATCAAGAGAATATCTCCGGAATCTCTTAGCCCTGTCCTGAATCTTACCTTCACCTCTTATTAACCTTGCAAGCTTGGAACATCACTTAACCTCCCTGGTGTTAGGTTTAGTGGAATAAATAGTATTTACCTTCTACTGTTGGAAGGATTAGACATAATCACATAAAGCACTTAGCACAGAGTCTGGCATGTAATAATTGCTCACTAAATGGAATGTTCAAATTATTAATAATGGAAAAAGATGAGACTTCTCAACCTGATCTTTACCTATGGAACTGGTTGGTGAGTTATTAATCTGAACAAAATTTAAGTCCACTCAATTACAAATATTATGTTTAGTCTGGCAACTTCTAGTCTCTAAGATAAGACAAAGCCCGGAAATGGTTCTCTACATCCTTACATCAAGAGGAAGTGAAATATGAATATTATTGTTTCACATTTTAAGTGTACAGAATTGATTCAGGGAGGTTAACATACTGGGAACTTATGAGATGTCAGGCACTGTGTAAAGTCTCGTCCTTACACGTGTTCAGGCATTTAATCTTTGCATAGTCTAATGAAGCAGGTTTCAGTATTTCTCCAGTCTGTCCATCAAGTTCATCAAGGTTAAATGTCTTCTTCAAAGTCACACTGTGAGAAAGTGAATCTAGACAGCCCCAGAGCCCACCCTTCACCTTCACATTCTCAATAGGGTTCTGAGAAGTTTGAAAGATGGAACCTCGGATTGGTACCAAACCACCGCTGATATCCCGAAAGTTCTTTGCACCATCGATTTCGGTCCATGTGCATTTCTAGGACAGAAAATGGCCAGGGCGGAAAAGTGCCAGGACAGAACTCAGAAAGCAAGATGCGATGGAGAATGTATGCAGGCCACCCAAAACCAGCAAGAAGCTCGAGGCTCTAACAGCTCTTTCCAACCTCGATTCCTGGGTGTTTTCAACAATGCTTTCCTTATGCTTGCTGATAAACTGAGGGAGGCATCCTTTGTTGTCTGGAGAATAGTGTAAATTGGGAAGAGAAAAGGGTAGGCTTTCCCCAAACTCAACTCAGAGGACAGACTCCTCACTCGTCCAGCTCCCAGACTTTCTCTGGACCTCATCACCATTTTTCTTTTCTGTTTATTTGCTCAGGGACCCAGCCGCCAACAGGAAGGCTCATTTTTCCCCAGTGTGTTGAACAACTGCGTCCAAAGCAGCCAGATATTTGCCTGTGGCGGCAGCTGAGTGCTGTTTGAAGCAAAGGAAAATAAAATCCGTGAGCAGGGACGGGGGAGAGTGAGCATTGCTTGCTAAATGCTGCTCCAAGTAGAGGTCCCCAGGTGCGGAGAGCTGAATCACAGTTTAGCCCTGGCCCAGGGCGCCAGGAAGGGGTGATCCATCACTGGCTGCTGGAGGAATAATGGCCCACGGCTTCCCATCTCCTTTCGAAGAGTTTATTTTTTAGGACAGTTTTAGATTTCCAGAACAACTGCAAAGAGAGTTCCCATATAGCCTGCATGCATTAACAATTTCCTTTGTTATTAACCTCTTCTATTAGTACGGTACGTTTGTTAGATTCATGAATTTCTACTGACATATTATTATTACCTAAAGTCCACACTTGGAATGATTCCCTTGGTTTCCACTTAAGAATGCCTTCTCTTGTTCCAGGACCCCATCTAAAGAGCACAGTAATGGCATCTTCAGTCATCGTGTCTCCTTAGGCTCCTCTTGGCTGTGACCATTTCTCAGTTTCTCCTTGTTTTTGAAACCGTGGCAGTTATAAGGAATACTGCTCAGGTATTTCGTAGAATGTCCCTCGACTGGGATCTGTCTGATGTTTTTCTCACAATTAGACTGCGGTGATGGATTTGGGGAAGAAGACCAAGAAGTCAAGTCCATTTTCATCACATTGTATCAAGAATCCAAAACAATCGACCTGGGAGTCTGATCTCCTGGCCTTTGAGGAAGTGTGTGTTAGGCTTCTCTACCGTAACATCGCTCTGTTCTCTCCCTCTTTCCATACTGTTCTCTTTTATTTTATTTTATTTTTTAAAAATCACTGTGCACACCCAGTGCTTATGAGTGGAGAGTTATGATTCACTTCTTTGAGGGTGGAATATCTGCATAAATTATTTGGGGTTCTTGCACAGAGGAGATTAGTTTCTTCTTCCCCGTTTATTCATTTATTTGACCGTTTATTTATCAGTATTAACTCATGGATGTTTATTTTATACTTGGGGTCATAAGCCAATACTACTTTATTTCATTGCTCACATTGTTCCAATTTTGGCCCCTGGGAGCTCCTTCAGGCTCCCTCCTCTCTTTCTTTGACATGACCCCAGGGTTTTGTTTTCTGAGCACCTCCTGACTTTCTGGCAGTATAAGACCCTCTGGTTCACCTTGTATATTTCCTGTCCGAGTCCTAGAATCAGCTATTTCTTTTAGCAACTATTAGAAAATGGCATTAGAAACCAAGACCTGGATGCCAGGTGTGCTCACTGCTGCTGAGATGTCATGGCTTCCAGGTCCCTTCAGCGATCAGAGGAAGGAAATGTACATATGTATATGAACCTGTGATTATCTCATAGGTTTTGGGGAATGAATCTGTAGAGTTATTGAACCTCATGGATGGACAATGCTATCTCAAGGTGACCTCAATCTTAGGACTCTCACTTTATTCTACTCATGCTTTGATCATTCACTTATTGATTCATTCGGCAGTTAATGAGTACCTGCGAGGTACCAGGCATTGTATTAACCACTGAAGATGCACCACCAGATTATAGAAACAAATGGATTCAGAGATGAGGGAGGCTGGGGGAGGGTAAGTATTCCAGACACAGAAACAGCCTGTGAGAAAACTCTGTGATGGAAAGAGGCAAGGTACCTTCAAAGGAGTGAAAGAAGACCAGAGAAAACAGAGAAAAGGAGGAGGAAGGAGAGGTGGGCAGGACCCTGAGAGGTCACTTATAGGAGTATGTCCTGATCCTTTGAAAGGAGTTTGATCTTGAGCCTTTGAGGCTATTCACTGGGGACATCAACCTTATCAGATATGGGGGTGGAAGCATCAGCTTCACTGCTGCATGGAGAGAGCCTACAGGTGGGAGTACAGGTGGGAGATATTGAGCGTTTACGGAAGAAATGCAGGTCAGAAAAGATACAGGTAGGAAGTAGGCTGGCCTTATGGGAGATGGGTGACGGGTCGAGTATGGAGGATGGCAAAAAAGGCGAAATCTCTCTGCCACTTTCTTCCAGAGGATGTTTGTATACTTGTGCATTTATCGTTCTAGAAAATGAGACTAAAGGCGAGAAGAGCAAAGTTGCACAACCTGGCTCATCACTGAGAGAAAAGCTGGGAGGACTTTGAAGAACAGCAATGTGTCATGTAGACTGTGTCTTATGAGACATTAGCCCTCCTAGTGCCATTCAGATCTATATCAACATATGCTAAACTCAACATTGATTTCTTTGAATTTTACGGAAACCAGTGAAGCAAAGAGTTTGTAATTCAGGGTGCAAATGCCTCTGAGACGCTACAGAGAAGAAAGCCAGGAACATAGGGAACTATAAGATAGAAGCCCCTTTTAGTTCAAAGGAACCATGGAGAAGTCTTTGAATTCCCCATACACAATAAATTAGGGACCCATCTTCTCTAGTTCTCCAAGGTCAGGTAAGCCTGAGGACATCTCCGTGCTCATCCTCCTCTATAGCTCCTAGCACATATGCCTGACACTTAAAAGGGGTCTTTAGTACTTTGCAGAAATCAAATAAATGCCTACTATCTATCAGTAAAACACAAAGGAAATTTAAAAAATATATACCCAGAAAGGCAAATGAGCTAATCCTCTCCAAAAAAAATAATAATAAAATGAATGAAAAAAAGTGTTCATAGAGCTAAGAAGGAGTTTATTTCAAGATTGGGTTCTCACACGTGGCTAAAATCCAAGTGCATTGCGAATGCAGGACTTATGATAAAAATAGCAGTATTTCCCACTGTGGTTCAATGTTAGAACAGATGATCTTTGGGAAAAGGGGGGAGAAATGGAAATACCACTCCCAGGTTTATGTAATGCAAATCTAGCCTTCACTTTAAAAGCATTTACAGCTCAACAAGAAATCCTTTAAAAAGAAAACGTTACTTAGGCAAAGCAGTCCGAGAGAAGGCAGCAGGCCAGCACGAGCATTTATATTCACCTGACTTCCTGCAGAAACCCTGGCCCTATTGAAATAATTGTTTCTCATACCCTAAAGCAAATGAACCACTCTCCTCCGGCTTTAAATCATCCCTTTTTCTCTTTGGCTCATGACTGACTCTTCTGTGATGCATGTTGTATTTGTGTGCATGAAGGAAATTATATAAAAACAAATTGCTTTGTACTGTACTGTGATTGTCTGGAAATAGTAAATAGACAGGCAAGGCAGTATCGCACCAACTTGCAGCTTTGTGAGTTAATGGATGGGACCGAAGGGTTTTAGTTTTTTCAATATGATAAATGCACCTTATTTCCAAACACACACATGATATATTTTTTTTTTTTAGCACTGTATGAATTACTTCTAAAAGTAACCAATAACTTCGATGGTAACCCAAATCAAGGTTAGGCTAAGTAGATGATGATGATGATGATTTTGGTTTTTACTTCCTCTGTTCACAGCTCACAGCCCTCTCCTTTGTTCCCGGGGTAAAAAAAAAAAAAATGTCTTTGGAAATTTTTCAAACTAAACTTTCATTGTTATCTCCCTTTATGACTGATCATGGACAGTTAGAATCATTAAACATAAACACTAAGTTTGGGTCATCGGTCATAAATGTCATAAATCACTGATGTGATGATTATTTCAGCAGGGAGATACTGAACATCACATTTGATGCCTAGTCCCATTTTAGGCACAAGGGACGTAGGGATGAAGGAAGGAAGGCCATTGCCTAAACAGCACTTATGCCCTAGTGGGAGGGAATAAGTTAATATAATATGCCAGATGGTGTCAGATGTAAGGAGAAAGATAAAGCAAAGGATATAGGTCAGGGAGTGCTGGGCCTGGAGATAGCTGGTTGCTTTTTATTGTCTACAGCAGGAGTCCCCAACCCCCAGGCTGTGGACTGGTACTGGTCCTTGGCCTGTTAAGAACCTGGCCGCAGGGCAGGAGGGGAGCAGCAGTCGAGAGAATGAAGCTTCATCTGTATTTGCAGCCGCTCCCCAGCATTAGCATCACCATCTCAGCTCCACCTCAGATCATCAGGCGTTAGAACCTCCTAAGACCACCAGTCCCTGGTGCCAAAAAGGCTGGGGACCACTGGTCTACAGTGACTGGAGAAAACCTCAAGAATCTATCAACTGCACCTTATCCATCTGCAGTACTTCTAGATCATCCTAATGACTCCCTTTGCCAGGCAGGCAGAAAAGTATAGCAGGAAAGAGGGTGGGTTTGGGTAAATACAGCCATTTAATTCAAATGCTGACACTGCTATATATTAAGTCTGCGAACTTAGACAAGTTATATAATCTCTCTGGTACTTTCCAACTGTATAATGGCAGAAATAATACGTATCTTGCAGATATGTTGTGAAAATAAATGAAGTCATGTGTGCATAGCACTCGGCATTCTGTAAGCTTCAGTAAATGCGATGTCCTCATCTTTCCTCCCATTTCTGAACTAAATAACACTTATTTACTATTTTATAGTACAACTCAAACATGTGTGTGCATACATGTCATTACATGGTTGCGTACTGATTATACGTACACATAAAATATTCTCTTGTTGAGATGGCATATAATTCCCATGTAAACTCGAACTCTGCCTCCCCAAATGGAAGATGGCAACTCTATTACATCCTTCTTATGTCATAAAACTCCTGCTTCACAAATTCTTGCCAAATACTGGGGTGGAAAGGCAATAGGAAAAGGTGTAGGGATAAGATGACATATCATAACTAGGCTCTGGTTCCTACATGCCAGCCAAGTGCCCACCATGTATGGTCTTCATTTCATGCATTTCCTTGTGAAGACAAGGAGCCATGCAACCAACTGTGGAGAGAGGCAGAATAGCAGGCTGATTACAAGTGTGGGCTTCAAAAGTCTCCGGTCCCTGTTCAAATTTATTTGTAAAATTTATTTGAACTCATTTATGAAACACAATTAATGCCACCTACCTCTCAGGGTTGTTCGTGAGGATTAAATATGAGAACGCATAAAAAATACTTTAAGTGCTAACAACAGAGAAGGAATTTTAAAAGTCACCTATAAAGCATCCGTTTATAACTAGATATAGGTATAGATGTAGTATATACTGTCATTTTTGGCATCCAAGTACCACCTTAGTTATACAAACATTCCCTGCAAATAATTGAATCTAAGCAAGTGCTTAAGAGCGAAATCAGGGACTACAATCCAGTCCGCACGGTGTTTTGTATAAATTCTACACCTGAGTTTTGGCCATATGCCACAGATAAATTTAAGCCAATATCAATTGCATGACTTTTCACGAATCTCGGACTTCATAGAATTTAAGGACTTTGAAAAAGATATTTGAATATACTGATGTAATTCACAGTAAAGCCAGTCATTTTCCATTTGTTTTGTCAATGAGGGACACTCACAAATTCTCCATGGAGATCTCAAGCAGTCTAGCTCTCTGCTGCCCTCAGTGCCATCCCCTTTGGATGACAAGAACTCGCGGTAAGAAAATAAAACATCCTCTCCCTTTCTTATCTCCATGAACCTCTGAATTCTTTGGGGTGGAAATCTCATTAATCATTCTCCTCCATGAAGTACTGGAAAACAATGAGTAGGAATCATGGAGATATCCAAGGCTACAATTTGCTCACAACTCACATTCTTCTTCTTCTCGTGGGAGATGCCAAGACTTTCTGCTTAGCTTTCATGAAGACAGCCAAGCGTGCCCACTAGAGACAAAGGCATGTTCCCAATCAAAGTGCACATGCACCCTGTGTGATCAGGAGTTCAAGTCTTAGGATGACTAGCATTACCCTGGTCAACTACACAAAAGAGTTTACCATCCGTTAATGACGTATGCTGAGTTCCATGAGCTTTTTCTCTAAGGATTTTTTTTTTTAAGGGATTTGAAACAGTTTGAGCTTTTAATTCATCCTCATCATTTTAATGCTATGGGGTCGCTTTCCCAGCATCCTGGTTCACACTCATTCAAGTTTTCAAAGTACATTATTTCAGCACAATTTTCACATCTTCAAGGTTTTCTTGTTATCCATTATCCAGAGTTTGAAACACAGAGTGGATGGTAAATATGGCTTTGCCCGACTTTTATCTGATAAAACTTCAAAGGGGAAATATGTCCGCCATCCTTATCAGCCAAGTGAATCCCGCACTCAGCTCACTGGCGAGGGAGGGAATAACAGAAAGTTTTATCTGCTTTGGGTCCTGAAGGGCACTTTCCTGCTTTATTTTGGCTACTGTAAGCCTGACTAAAATTCAGCTCCAAATAAGGATGCGTGTGGTTCAGCCTCAGAGAGATACAGGTTACTTCAGATATGAATTTGAAGGAGACCCCATCAGTTCATGACTTAGCCCCAGCTATCCGTGACAACTGTCATTCTTCCCAAGAAGAAACCTGCTGTGAGACTGAATCAGGAATCAAATCTCAAGATAAGAATCCCTTTTCGAGTGCTTAATTTCCAAACACAAGCAAATCTGCCTCTGCCCAACCCTGTGCCCTCACTGCACCATGCAACTGAAGTCGGTACTTCCTTGTTCTCCTTCTCAATGAACGTGTGTAGGGCTACAGCAGGGCAGGGAGCTCGCTCTTGACACGAGGGCAGTGCCAGCCATATAAGGCTCGTTGACTATATTCTAGGCTCTATATTAAGTGCTTTTCATTGACGTTATCTCATTTAATCCTTCAAAAACCATCTGGTATGGATTTCACGTCTCTTTTACAGATGGACAACTGGGAAAGAAGGAGTTAAATAAACAAGGCCAAGTTTGCATAGCTTCTCAACATTGGAGCTAAAATTTGAACCTCGACAGTCTGACCCCATGCATGCCCTATATTTTATCTCGAAACTACTTCGTCTCCGACAGCGCTCAAAGCAAAGAGCAAAGACCTCAAACTATACAGAGCAATTCATTAAGATATAACCTCACTCAGAGAGCTCTCAGCTCCTCTCTCTTCCCTAGCCCCCAAACTTAGCATAGCTAAAAATTCATCGGTTGGTATGAATAAGCTGGTTTATCTCCATCTCGCTTTTTAGGTATGACCCTATGAGGCACTTCTCCCTTCTTCCTTGCAATCTGGAGTGGGCTAGGTTGGGAGGCAAATTGTCTTCCATCAAGCTTCCGTACGCTTTGCATAGCAAATGAGCTCTTGGAGGTCACCGAGGAACTAAACAGTGCTGATTAATTCAACATTCACTCTTTCTTTCAAAAACAACTGCTGTTTAGTTAGCGGAATGGGCCAAGCAATTGCTGATGGACTGTGTCAATTTGGATGGCTCTGAACACTGTCACAGTGTACTGTGAATGTATCTTAGGATATTACTTGTGCCAATTTGTGTGTGAACATAGGGATATAATATTTATTGATATACAGGGCCATTTTGTTTCTCCTTGCTTTCAAGATAAAGTTCAATCTCCTTCACCCAACCCTCCCCTTGCCTTCTCCACCCAGCTAGCATCTATGCATATGCAAGAAGCTTTTCACCAGACACCCAGACACCCACACCACCTTAACACCCTCTGCTTTAGACTACACTGTCATAGCAAGTAACATTCTTCCTTTGCAGCATCTGTCATATTTGTAATTAAATATTCACACGAGTATTTGTTTAGCATTTATTTTTATGGGTAGACTATAAGCTACATGAGAAAGAAGAAATGTGCCGATGTGTCACAGCTGTATCTTTAGTACCAAGCATAGAATTCACCATACACTTCATACTTTATATGTCACTGAAGTATTTCGTCTAATCCTTCGTTAAACATCCTTCAACATATCCTTCATCTATTCTTCAGCAGACGATGCTGATGATGGTTGAGAACCAGTACCATCTACTGTTCACTGACTACGTGACTGTGACTTTACTCTTTTACTGTCTTTGTCACATGACTTTACTATTCCAGGACACTCTTGCCCAGGAAGTTAAAATGATTGCTCGTTTTCAGGAATTTCTCGAAATGCCCATCAACTTTTCAGTAGAAAGCATCAACTACTTCCACCCCAAGACTCTTCGAATTCATGCCAATATCCTCACCTCAGTCTTTCCTCCAATCCTAAGCTATAATATCATAATCTTTACCCAATCCTAAACAAATCTCTGTATGAGAAAGCCCGTCTACAACATGTTTCTAAATCTCAATAAATACCTGGACTTTGCCCATCCTTAAGACAATGCTAAGACTGTTGAGATAGTTTGTACTCTCCCTTAATTCAGTAAGCAGTAGCCTCAGCCTAATTGCATTACGAGGTTGTTCTGGTGATACACAGGAGAAGGCAGCA
>NW_011888821.1:401306-404072 GCF_000151845.1 Pteropus vampyrus | reverse complement strand
AATGTGCGAGAGGGTGCATTTCTTGAGAAATGCACAAGTTCATAATATAGATAAATATAAAGCATTTCTAGAATATCCCCATGGAAAGAAATTGTCGAGTAATAAGAAATAAGCTAAACCTTACGGTTTTTTAAAATGGGTCACACTGAAAAATGCTCTTCTCAGTACAATTTTAAGTTACTTTAGGATAAGGACTGAGTTGTAAGCTGCCCTTAATCACAAAAGGAAACTGGAACAATGATTTGCATTTATTGATAATGCAAATAAATGATACTTATTGAATAAATGATGCTTATTGAATATATTATCGAATATGATAAAACTCTGATTGGCTCCCAGCAGCTTTGAAATCCTTTGTGATAGATCATTTTCACTCATGGGCTAAAAGATTTTCCATGTCCTCTTTGACCTTCTGCAGCTACACATCTGGTCTTGCTTATGGTGCTGTCTTACATCTGCATGGTATGTTCTGCTATAAAAATTGTTTATCATGTCAATTTTCATACCAGTTCTTCAGAGAATCTTGAGGCTTTCACAGATGAGGAGACAGAGGCCAAGGAAAGTATGGAACTGGCAAAGGTCTTGCAGACAGTGTGTAAAGAGGCTGGAACTGGAGCACCAGTTTTAGACTCGAAACTCGGCCCTTTGTACATTATAAATCCAGTCCTCTGTGCAGCACCTCATGAGGTATTAGTGCTTTAGAAAGAGCCTTGAAGGTCCTTTCCAGCTCTGACACTTATAACCTGTGGGTCTTGATTTCTTCATCACAGTGTCCTCACCTTCAAATGGGACAAAGGAGAGATCGAAGTTACTGAGCCTTCTGATTTGTTGATCTATTTTTCAGATAAGAAAAGCCAAAGCTCTGAGAGGTCAAGAAGCTGCCAAGTGTCAGAGGCGGGCTTCAAAGATGGTGGCTGGATGCCTCTGTCCATCAGCTCCCACCCCTGGCTCTCTGCTTCCCTCACCCATGGCTCATGCTTATTGTACTCCCGGAAAACCAGGTGATGCATGCACATAGAGGAATGAGAGATACGTGAACTATCACAATGCAGGTTATACATTTTTGTGACAGAGCTTCCATTTTTATTTATTTTTAAAATGTTTATATTTACTACATTTTTTTTTACAATGAATAGGGTTGGTTGAGGAAATGTCACTCCCCCTAGATACATTTACCAACAGCACAACTCTACAATTTCCCTACCTGTGGGCTCTCCTCTCTGACAAAGTATCTGCTTAAGGAGATGCATGAAAGATACACGTAGTGCCAGAGACCTTCCATCTGGGGCCTACACAGATTCAGAAATGAGAACACCAACTTCAAAGCCATCATATTCCACGTGAGTTGCCAGACCCTGAAATTAATGGAACCAAGTCCTTCAGACTGCTCTGTGTGTTTGACAGCATAATCTGCAGCAGAATCCAATAGCATAAATTGATTAAACCCCATCAAATAGTATTCCCTAAATGATTTTTCCTAACAATTAAATCATCGCGTTGAAAAGGAATTTGGTTAGAAATCCTAATAGGTATCCCAGCTGAACTGCAACATCACTCCTGAGATTCTAGGATGACGTTGCTCCCTCTTGCTTGATGGCAATATGAAACAAAATCATCTTAATAGCCATTCACTAAGTCAAGCAGATACGGTCTCCAGAAGCAAACAGCTCCCCCTCTCTGAATACAAGGAAAAACGTTCTCTATCCAGGGCGGAACAGAAAGACTTGGCATATGTGCTAGAACTCTCCCTTCCTGTTCTCCTGGAAGACATTGCTAATCAATCACAGCACTCTCCTGCTGAGCTCAGATGCGTTCTTCTCAACAGAACGACAGGAAGCCTTTACTAATCAGAACTGGCAAGCGAGAAATCTATTTGCCTAACCTCTCTTAGAGTCTTATTTCACTAAGACTAGATGCAAAACTCCTGACCCAACCCAGACACCTCGATATGAGAGTGCCCAAATCCATGGAATGTTGAATCTTATTTCTCAGTAGATAATGACTGGTCTGGCATAGTCATTTGACTTTTAATAAAACTACTTCCCTTGAGTGGCCGGCAAGATGTCCTTATCTTTCTCAGCACCGCTAGCCGGTATTGCTCGATAACCCTAAAATAATACTTGCATTTCCTCTCCAAGTTCTTATTTCCTTCTTCAATCAAGGCAAACCTATTCAACTGTTTAAAATCCATCTCCAGAAAAATCCAACTGAGTTCTACCATTCTGTTTCCCACTCCCCCAACTCAAAAATAATTTTATGTCACTGTAATCGTTCTTTAGCTCTCAGGGTGTTCAGTAGTTATGTCCTTCTAATGGTTAGCATAAGATGGTTTTCCTCTCTTTCTCCAGCAAGTGAGGAAGTAGAAAATCATCTAGCGATATGAAAAATCACTTTTCTATAAATTGATAAATCATAAAACTGACAAGTGATATGTAGTATTTTTTTGTCTTAGAAAAACTTGACAGGTTTCTAAGTATTCATTTATAGAATATATTTTAAAAACCAAGTTATAATGCCTGTGAAATATAAATTTAAATGTAGGTCACCTAATTTAAACCTAATGCAACATACAAGAAAATGTCTATATCAATTTCTGATTTTCTTTCATTTAAAATTTTAAGAGTTTTCCAATGTGAAGACATGCCTGCACCATTCCATAAACGAAACTCTGAAAAATAAAGAATGAAAAGCTAATGAAAGAGTAGACAAATGATACAAAAGACTATAAGACAAAAGAGAAGTTATAATAGAGATTTTAAAAGACAC
>NW_011888821.1:398184-401256 GCF_000151845.1 Pteropus vampyrus | reverse complement strand
TTAAACATCCTTCAACATATCCTTCATCTATTCTTCAGCAGACGATGCTGATGATGGTTGAGAACCAGTACCATCTACTGTTCACTGACTACGTGACTGTGACTTTACTCTTTTACTGTCTTTGTCACATGACTTTACTATTCCAGGACACTCTTGCCCAGGAAGTTAAAATGATTGCTCGTTTTCAGGAATTTCTCGAAATGCCCATCAACTTTTCAGTAGAAAGCATCAACTACTTCCACCCCAAGACTCTTCGAATTCATGCCAATATCCTCACCTCAGTCTTTCCTCCAATCCTAAGCTATAATATCATAATCTTTACCCAATCCTAAACAAATCTCTGTATGAGAAAGCCCGTCTACAACATGTTTCTAAATCTCAATAAATACCTGGACTTTGCCCATCCTTAAGACAATGCTAAGACTGTTGAGATAGTTTGTACTCTCCCTTAATTCAGTAAGCAGTAGCCTCAGCCTAATTGCATTACGAGGTTGTTCTGGTGATACACAGGAGAAGGCAGCATGCGACATCATTAATATCAACCATCTCAGGACAAACCTCAGTTCCGAAGTTATTTCTGCTCTCTGCTCAAGCACCACATCCTCTAAGAGGACTTCCTTGACACTCTCTAGACACTATCTACAACAGTGCCTCTGGCCATTTCGATCCTCTCAGCTGACTTTGTGCTCTTCGTGGCCCTTCTCACCATTTGGCATTATAATAAATATCTACTTGCTTGTCACATTCCATCCCTCTTCCGGAGTGTGAACTGAGTAAGGGCATGGGCTCGGTGTTGTTCTCCAATGTATCCACACTCCTAGGGTCGTGTCCTTCACGTCGTTGGGACTCGGATTGTGTGACAAGATCTGCTTGTCTAGGTCTACTTGAGGGGGAGCATGGAGGGAGGCAAACAGGAGAATCTCTCACATGTTTATAGTCTCATCTCATTTTATCATCATGGCACTCTGAATGTTGGCACATATTGTTCTCATTTTACAGGTGAATGCTTGAGGCTCGGAAAGATTACTTAAGATAGGCAGTGCCTGCCTGAGAAGTGGGTCTTCCAATGATGATGATGATGGCTTCCATATTCTATGTCACCACTCTCTGGCACTGGGTGTGGCAGAGTGAAATGCTCCTTGTCTCTGACTCCACTTTGTTCAAGCTTGAGTGGTTTCCTTGGCCTTCGGGGCTAACAGCTCCTGCTTTGTCTTGCATGTAGGCATGCTAATCGTTAGAGGAATTCTGTTGTGGCTTGAGTTTTATAAAAATGGTCCCTCCCATTTCCCTTCCCTTGACATAAGAGAAGCCTGAACTCTGTACTTTTTTGAGGAACGAGTAGGGCTCCCATCTTCTCAGTTGGCACCTTTTTGATCAATAAACCTTTCTGTATTCCAAACCCTGACGCCTTTCAAAGTGTGGAGCTCACAGACGGACTTTGCACCGGTAACATGGGTGTTGGAAATAAAGATCAAGAATGACTGGTTACTGTTTTCACAGTAGTTACGGCTGCCCACGAGAGGTGACTCTGCTAAGATCAGAATTTGAGTGTGCTCAGTTGACATCTGTAACAGCCAGAGATGAGCTGAAAACCTCCAGTAAATTATATTAGAAGCAGCATCTTTAATTCTCAGGGGATTGTGATTCTTAAGAATGAAGACAAAGTCAGGTTCAGAGTAATCCTCAAGCCAAAGGGAATCTTAGGCATGGAAACAGAATTAATCCCTTGCGATGACTGAGAAAGATGGCTTATCCAGTCACAAGTTGAGTCCTGCTTTAAAACGTAGCATTAGAAGTTTGACATGCCCCTTAAAAAATAGCCTGCACTTCAAAACACATTTAAAAAAAAAAAAGTGCTGGATCCTGTAGGCAGCATGAAACATGAGTGCCTTTCTTTGGCAAAGATAACCCATAAGAGATGAAAGAAGGAAGGAAAGAGGGGATGAGAAATACATCTCACTTCAAGAGAGATAACAGGAAGCTGAATTATCTAGATAATTACGTCAGTCCCCACTTCACTTTTTCAGTGTGGAAAGAACTTCGCTGGAGACCATCTTGCTTTAAAAACCCTGAGTGTAATTTAGGGGGAAAAAATCTATTAATGACCCTCCATTCAGAAGGTTCTAGAAAGAGCAGTAGGTGGCATATTTAAATAATAATGAAATACCACCAGGCCGGGGGAAGACACAGATTACCTAATAGGCAGCGTTTTCTCCGTTAATAATGACATTTAGAGTAAGAAGGTCAGACAATGAGAATAAGAATAGAAGGCCATTTTTCCTTCAAATTTCTGATGAGATGATCTTTCGTGATGAGAACAGAGTGGAAGAGGGGTTTCAGACCGCAAACCAGAGCGAGAGTTGCAAGGCCTCTACACGTTGGAAAATGCCACTTATCCCTTTTGATGGATTTTTAAAGTAAAATCGTTATCAGATAGAAATCACGATCAGATGATTCCACTTGTATACAGTGCAAAACCAGGAGAAACGAGTCTGTACTCTCACAGTCAGAATAGTGGCTTCCCCCGGGGCGAGGGTCAATGACTGGGTGGATGCATGAGCTAAGCTTCTGGGGTTCTTAGAATGTTCTCTATGTTGATGTTAAGTGCTCATTGCATGAGTGTATTGAGTTTGTGAAAATACAAGACATACATGTATGCATGCTTTTCTTGTGTTAGTGTAAATTCGATAAAAAAAATGTTGTAAAGAAAATAAAATTACTACTAGATGGAGTTTTGCATCAAAACCAACCACAGCCTTTTCCTAACAGGAAGAGACAAACCAGGAGAATTATAAAGCTACGAAAGTTTGCACATGTTCTGTATTCAAAGCACCTGATTTCATCAGATTTCTCATTAGAAACAAGTGTCCCCATCAATGCAGAATAAAGTGTTCCTCTCACACTGAATGAATACAAAATGTCAAGGTGATTAGCGTAGACTCACCTATGAGGAGCATATAACAGTAACAGCCCTGATAAGGTTCCTATCTCCAAATTTGAAGATATGCACAGGACAGATTTATCAAATACCAAACACACCTCTCTAAAGCATTTGGAAGAATAATTTCCTTT
>NW_011888821.1:384944-398134 GCF_000151845.1 Pteropus vampyrus | reverse complement strand
AAAAATAAAGAATGAAAAGCTAATGAAAGAGTAGACAAATGATACAAAAGACTATAAGACAAAAGAGAAGTTATAATAGAGATTTTAAAAGACACCGAATAAAAACAATCAGATGAAAAATGGAGAAATCAAAAAACATAGAAGTATCAGATGCAAAAAAAAAAAAAACCAAAAAACAAACAAAAAATCCCCCCCAAAAACCAGCTTTAAACAATATGCAAGAATAAACCATAGGAAAGAGGCGTTAGAACAGGGAGAACATCAAGGCATGACACTGGAGTCAATAATGACATAGAATGACTACTTTTAATGTGATTTTAAATAACTACCAAGCTCTACTAGAATGGCCCATGCTTTGGAAGGTACAGCTAATATATTGACTCGTAGGTGCTCTGTTACTTTTCTAGAAACAGGTGAGCATATTCAACAGAAGATTTAGCTTTATATGTTTTCCAACACCTATCTACTTTTCTAGTCTGTGCCGTGGTTTATGCTGACTTACTCTTCACTGAACATCTAGAACGTTCTAGATAATTCACTAAAATAATAGACTCCTAAAAACCAAAGAGCATTTTCTCCACCCACCTTCCTGCCATACCACCAACAAAGCCCTAAGGAGCCCCGACCAGCATCTGTGTATGTGATGTGTGTGTGTGTGTGTGTGTGCATGTGTGTGCATGTATGAAAATGTAATGTCACTCTGTGCTCTGATATATTTTATGAAGGAGAGAACTGTAGATCAGAATTCACTGCGTTAACTATAGTCAGAGTCATGTCTCATGTTCAATGTTATTCCTTCTACCTCTAACAGTGTTGCCTATTAACGTAGCATACAATTGCTACTTAACCTTTTTAATATATGCTTAAAGGATTCATATGTTCAGAAATCCTGACTTCCAATGGAGAGTGTAAAGTCTCATTTATGTCTTGTAATTATCTTCCCATTTAGTCTGGGTAAAATAACTCCCACAGTGACAGGTACATAATATGCACTCACTAAATACATGTTGATTGAATTTAGCTCTTCCTGACTCATACATTGCCATAAAAGTCTCTTAATATTGCTTTCATTTTTATAGCTATTGATTCAATTATTCTTCTCCAAATCTTAAATGAAACAAGCCACCCCTCCTTCCAGGCATCCTCATATTAGTGGTGTCTTCATTCGTCTCCCATTTACATCTAACTAAACTAATTATTTTCCTGCTATCTCACACCCTATTGGTGTTACACAAACCGCTGAGACAGCTCTATCTCCTGCAGGCATCAGCTGTATCTTTTCAGCAGCCTGTTGTAACACGGGTGACAGAACTATTAAGAATGTCTGCCTTCAATGCATGAGAAACTTATATAAAGCAAACGGTGTCATCCAAGGTAAAACCAGTGACAGCAACAAAGGGAAATTCAGGAGCCAAGAGGACTGCGTCCAAACTTTAATAGGGGAAGAAGAAACGATTTAACCAAACAAAATAAAAAAAACAAAAACAACACAAGACAAAAACAGCTTTGTGACTTCTACAAGACTCAGACCATATACTGCTGGTGGTCAGTGATACACTAAAGAATTGAGCAAACGGTTGAATTTTGTGCAATGTTGAAAGAGGATGATGATGGATGGATGGATGGATGGATGGAAGGAAGGAAGGAAGGAAGGAAGGAAGGAAGGAAGGAAGGAAGGAAGGAAGGAAGGAAGGAAGGAAGAAAAAGCGGGCTGATGGATAGGGTCTTTGAACTTTTTCCATCCCCATATCTATGACCCCATTCCAAGCCAATGTCATTCCTCTCTCCCAGACTATTTCAACACAGCTCTTAACTATTCTTGCCTTCCCTTTGCCTCTGTCCAAGCCTTCTTCAATACAGTAGCCAAGTAATATTTTTAAAGACACAAGTATAATCATGGTCCTTACTTGTTCAGATCTTCTCATGGCTGCCCATGGTACTCAGGATAAAATCTGAAATCTAGCCTTGATGATGATGTTCCCCTCCCCACTCTTCTAATGCCATCATGTGCTTCCTTTCCAGCACTCTGTTCTAACCACCCCTTCTTTGAATTCTTCAAAAGCCTCAAATGTCTTGCCCTACCCCCAGAGACTTTTCCCTAGAATGTCTCAGCTTCGGTATCAATTCCTTGATCACCCCCAATTAAATTACCATACTCGGCACGGACTTTTATGCTGTGTGTTTATCTCGTGGTACTTACTATAAAATTTTAGTTATACATTTGTTTGTATGACTGTATGTCTAACATTTGTTTCCTCTGGAGAATAGAAGCCGTATAAGTCTAGAAACTTGCTTGCCTTTTTTCTCACTGTGTCCCCAGAGGCTAGAACCATGACTGGCATAGAAGAGCATTTGATGTGTGTTTGTTGAGTGAATGAAAGAATGCCTGCAGACACCTGCTTGATACAATCAGAGAGCAATTCCTGTGGGGAGGAGAAGAGGAAGAGGATCACAGGAATGGTGGGGCACCAGTTCTGATCCCTCACCTTTGACCGCATTCCTGATCAAGGTTCTCACAGGGGGAACAGGAGACTCAATGAGTACTGTCAGTGACTTTGAACCCAGCACCGCGAGAGCTGCTGAGGAGGATACAAAGATGCACAGGCTTCTTAGGAGCTCCGTGCAGATGTGGCACCTCCAGGCTCTTCAAAACATCATGTTTGCAGAGGAAGCCTTAGGGAAAAGCTTGCAACCTGTGTCAGCCACCACCATGCAGAGGTAGGGGCTCTGAATAATGAGGTCTTTTTTCACTTTAGAATGAAATATTTATAACCTTTACCTCCCCATCAACATAACTCTTTATTAAAATATTTGACTATATTTGCATATTGGTAATATTAAACTATTATACACACACAGAATATGTTTACCTAATCTCAAAGGCATGATTCAGTTCTTTGCTTGTTAGTCCTTCACCTTTGTTTGTTTTTTCTTAGAATAAAACTTCAGTTGCAACCCAGTTAAAACCTTGATGGAGCTTCAGAACACTTTGAGGCTACAGGCGTTGGACATCAGAAGGACTTAGAGTTGTGGCTCCTGGTGGCTCTCTACTTTGCCTGTACTAGCAAGAATGTCTTTTGAATGCACAGTCCCTGGTAACCACGGAGAATGTTTCAACTGGCATTTTCACAGTGCAGAGTACTCCATGTTCCTTGTCGTTTCTTTGCATGGAATACGAGAGAAAGAGGAAAGAAAGTTCCATAGCTAACGTCTAATTTTTATTTTTTTTTTTTAACTCACAGCAGTCATCAACTTCATCTACTTTTCGGAGAAGTAGAGTTATAAATATAACTGAGATGTGAGCTGAGATCTTAAAGCACCACAAACCTCAAATTCCCAGCGAGGCCAGACGTCTTTGCTACTGTTTCTTTGATGAAAGGTACAGTCCCACTGGTACTTTTGATTCAGGGTCCTGCATATAGAAAGAATTTAGTGCAGTGGTCAAGAGTTGAACTCTAGAGCTGAGACTGCTGGAGTCCACACCCGGCGTCACTTCTTGCATGTCATTTGACTGGAGGCAAGCCACGCGACCTCTGTCAGTTTACTCTTCTGGAAAGCAGCAGAAATTAGCAGGACCTACCTCACTAGCTCATAAGGAGGATGTGATGAGGCGATGCATGTAAAGTGCTTGGCCCAAGGCCTGGCCCGTGAGCAAATTCCAACACATGCGCTGTCATCTTCAGAACTGCTAAGGGCGACGCCTGTTCTCCGCTGCGTGGCCCCGGGGCAGGAACTCAGCGCTTCACGTGACTTCCATGAAAATCTCACAAAACACTGTGAGTCCAAGTGTTTTGAAGGAAGAGGTTAACATTACTCTTGGGAGGGGAGGCGTATGGGGCAGACAGAGTGGAGGACGCGATTGTGACAAAGCGAACTGAACTTCTGTGATAGGCCTCCATTTCCTTGGGACCCCTCTCCTCACAGAGTTAACCAGCTTTCTACCCACTTTCTGGTCAGATCCTAGTGTCTTGTTTCCTCTCTTCTTCTCCTCATCGGAACCACGGCGAGGTCTCGTCTAAAACCGAGTGTTATTTTGGCTACTATCTTCTGTTGAACTGATCCGCTGCCAGAGCTTTGCCTTCCAACCCCAAAGGCTTTTCCCAAACAAAACCTTCTCCCCGCAGAACAGGAGCCTTTCTTTAATATTCACGAGAAACCTGTGGGTGGCTATTGTCATGCCCATCACGACGGAGGGAACTGGGACTGAGGAAGGTTAAGTAACTTCCTCAAGTCTGCAAAGTAGTGAAATAGAGAGCAGGGATTGGAATCACACCCCACCTTTGTCTGTCTTAAACTCTGTGTTTTTTCTAGTAGGCTCACTGCTTCCTTTGTTTGCATCTAACTGAACTATTAGTTGGAAACCATTGGGTCTACTGAGCATGCAGGGCCAAAAGACTCAGAGTTTATATGGCCTAACCATGCTTGACTCATATGACCTTCTACCAACAGAATGCTCATCATGTACTGGAATGTATGGCACACAAAACTAGACTGAGCACACAATACACTTACCCAAGTTCTTATAATTGAACTTCTATATATAACAATGATACACGGGACTGGAGAACTATCAGATCCCCTGATCTGCAGAATCTCTACACCTTTGTCAAGAAATAGCATGACATTTATCTCAGATCAATCAAACTTAAAGGTTCTTGAATTATGCTAATCTCAGATATAACGTCTGGTGCCAGAATCTCTGGATTCTGAAGCTCCTTTTTCCTTAGGGCACTGTCATATCAAAGAGCAATGGGTTACCATCTAATCTGGCTTCTTCCTCTACTCTGGGAGTTCCCTCAAGATAAAGATTCTCTCTGACTCATATTTCCAACCCTATTGTCTAGCTCCTCTTAAATATAATCTGAATCATCATCATGGGCAAAGAAAACACAGGCAGCTATGAGTAAAAAGTCCACAAGACAATGAGCTGGCTATAAATTAACACCATCCATTAAAAAAAAAAAAATGACTTAGCAAAATGCATCCCAAATCACAAAGTTGCTTATAATCCTCTGAGTGACTAATTCCTCTCAGGAATATTTATCCTCAGAAAGTTATCCCAAGGAGGAAAACTCTGTTTTCTGAGTTAACTCTGTCAATAATGATGTTAGTGAAAAGAACAGAAACCTCCTATGTATCCCATAATAAAAGAGTAAAACATCACCCTGATGATGTATTGTATAACCCTCCAAATTATGATTGTAGGGAGTGACGTAGCAACATGAAAATAAATGCTCAAGCTAAAACTTAAGGGAAGAGATCATAACGCCCAGTCCCAAGCCCGCGATGACCACGGCTTTGGACCATACATCTGGACAGGGGTTATACAAAGAAGTAGGAAAAGAAATGAATTGGCTTTATGACAGTGCTGCACATTAGAATGACTCAGGTACAGGTAAACCTCCTCTCCTCGACGTCTTTGGAGAGTTATTTGTGCGGTAAGCTTTAAACAGGCACAGAGAAGGTCAGGGAGAGCTTGGATGCTGTCCCAAAATGAAAGGCGGGTACTTGCGGCAGAGCTCTCCAGGTGAGAGAGCCCAGCTTTGCCTGCAAGACGCAGAGGTTCCCCATCCTGGAGCCAGACCCGCACCAGCTGTGGTGTGTGGTTGTGTTCTCAAGCCATCTGCTCAGGGGCTGTGAAGGCAGCCGCGTGTCCCCCTGCCTGGACGCTGGGGAAGACACCGACCACTAGTCAATCTGCTTGAAATTGCCTCTGATGATTGGTGTGTAATGACTCAGGTAGGTCATGGCCAGGGACGCTTCTGTTATAAATGCATTAGCAGCTGTAAATGGGCATTGATTCCGCACAGAGGCGAGGTTTATGGACTTGGAGGGGAGAGGCTGGCCCTGTGGGGTATAAATGGTCATTGCTGGGGAAGAAACACTTTGCACGGGCAAGGCCACTCAGGGAAGGGTGAGGAAAGCCCAGGAGGAAGGCCTGCCAGCTTGAAAAGGAAAACACCTGGCCCAGGAATGTGGAAGAGAAAAACTGACCTGTAAGAGGGATAAATCTTGGTCCTCTCCCCCACCAGGGATGGATCTCACCATATCCTTGCATTCTGAGGCCAAAACATTCCTCTCTGTGATTGGCTAGTCCATGAATGAATACAACTTAGATTGTTTTACTTATTTTAAATTTTATCTTACAATTTTATCATGAATTCAGGGTCCCGTGTCTGTTAACTGTACCAGAGCTAATGTGAATGAATAGATAAATAAATGAATGACAGCATTACCAGGGTAAGGATTTGACATGTATGTCAGTGTCATAGCATTCCTGAGTTGGAATGTACCACGACACATTTTTTTCAAGTTAATTTACCCTTCTTATATAGAGGGACTAAGATCCAATGAGTTAAACAACTTGCCAAAACACACACACACACACACACACACAGGTCAATCAGTAGAAGAGGACTTATATAATTGTTCTGAATAACAATAATACTAAGCATTGTTACCGTTTATTTAGTGTTGACTCTATGCCAGGCACAGAATTGGGGTTGGTACTTTCTGAGGCAAGAATCCTCATTTGCGGAAATAATTACCTGAATTCAAAAGAAATTAGGCATACGCTTTAAAAAAAAAAAAAGTTCTGCCTGTCAGCACATGGAGAAAATTTATCTTTTTGCTTTGGAACTTCTCAAAAGTTGAAGAATCCTATAGCCTCCTCCATTGGGAGAAAACAAATTCCTTGTTCCCATAACTTATCAATCAGCCATTGTACCAACATTTGTGTTTGTCCACAGCAATTTCCAGGTATTGCTATGGGTTCACCAACATCTTCAATAAACAACCTCACATCACAACGTTGAGTAGAAACAGCAAACAGATCTAATCTTTTGCCTAAGTGAAGAGATTTAGAAGAAACCCCAAGTCACTGTTTTCCTTACATATTCAGTTGAGAACAGATGAGTAATTAGGATGAATATAAAGTTTACACCTCTTTGGTGCTTGAGCCAACACGAGAGGTTGCAAGCAAAACCTGCTTTCATTTCCTCTAATTCTCTAATGCAAGTGAGAGGGTGGATCAAACTATATCAATGCAAGTTTATTAATACAGTAAAAAGAAAGTTGAACATCAGTACTGTGTTAGTCCTGAACCGATTTGGTGCATTTTCTTGTCTGGGGGACAATGGGCTCATTTATGCCCACAGGTAGGGCGGAGAGAGGTCACTACTGGTCTAATTCATCAATCTCCGCCTCGCTGGGATAATCACACTTTCCTTCAACCTTCTCCTCTGTGGCCTAGTTTCTGTCTTTCTTATTTATCTGCTGAATTCCAAGTTGAAAGGGGCCTGAGTTACAGATCATTCTAGTACAATTCTTTACTATTATTATTATTATTAAGTGAGGAAATTAAAGTTAGATTGGTCAAATCTGTTAAGATCATGTGGTCAGTTCATAAAGCCAGGACACACGCCTGGCTCTTGATTTTACAGACAGATCTAGATTGGGAGGCAGGGTGAAGGGTTGGGTGAGGGTCGGGATGAAAGGCAGGGCAAAGGAGGTGGGGCAAGGGGTTCTAGATAACAGAAGAATGGTTTCAAACGATAAAGAAGGTGATGATCTTTCACAGCACTAATCCATGCAACTGAACAATCCATTCCAAATACAGATGTGCCTGTCACTTTCTGGGGTTGCTAGGCTAGAGCATTAACTGAGATGGACATGCATCATGCCTTTAGAGATCCTCTGGTCCATGGAGGAGACATATAACACATAAGTAATAAACAGGATAATTATAGTGCAAGATGAGATTTGAACTGGGTGAAATGGTAGAGAATAACCAGGCAGACAGTGGGGTGCCACTTTAGGGTTGTCCTTTATTTGTGGTGCATGAATCCTACCATCATACAATCCTTCCTTACAACTTCCGTTCTTTCTGATACAATTTTCCTCTTTGCTAACAACGAGAGCAGAAGAAAATGTTTTTCTTCTTTTGTTTCTCTGCTGACACTCCCTCTGGCCTCCAATTTTCATATACTTGTTAAATCAAAAAGATCCCCTGGACTCTACTCCTGATCTAGCAGAGGGGAGGTAGGGAGAGAAGGAAGGATTTAACAGGCCTCAGCTATGCAGCAGTTTCAGTAAGACAAGAGATCACACGTAATTGGTGGTTGGTCAAGTACCAAAGCAAATGGGAAGGTCAGTGAGAACTACCAAATGAGAGCATCATTTCGTGTGCTCTCTAAGCCATGGGACCATAAATGTAACTGGCATGAAACCCACCCTAGCCTGCCCATCGATTAAATTAATGCTCTTACGACACCCCTCTCTCGTTCTCCTGCCCTCTTGTAGTCCAACCAATGTCTGACCTCTCCCATTTCCAGCCAATACGCTGCCGTTTTTAACTAGAGAGAATTCTACCTCCGTGGATGGCAATCACTGCTCTTTTACTTTCTATTTACCCTTACACTGTTCTACCCTTGCCTGCTTCACTGAGCTCCAGATTCTAAAAATATTATCATGGGGTCAACCTTCTATACTGAAAATAGACGTAGCATTTTCTTTATCCTACAGGACAAAGGATAAAGACACTGAGTGCACAGGGAAACATTCATTCATCAGGAGGGTCTTAACCGATCCGTCCGGAAGTGTAAACTAAGAAAATGGGGAACGGTTTCCTTGCTGGTGAGATCAAGGGGAGCAAGGCCGAGGTGGCTTTAGGCATGAAGACCACTTAGCAAGACTGGACGGCCACATGAGGAAGGAGTACTCCAGTAGATGCTGTGGATATAATCAGAGGTTATATACTCCTTAACAACCAGCATAGGACAGGCACCAACCAGGTAGAGTGGACACATGCTGTGGCACTGGAGGACCATGAGCCCTTTAGCTCTGGATCAAGGGTCCATGAGGTGATAGAAGGCATATGAAATTGCAGGGGGTGGAAGACACTTAGGGACTTGGGACAGCAGCAGTATACCAACCAATGTCCACCCTGCGGTATACCAGCTGAGAATCAGCCTGCGTGCAAGGATAGACAATTAAGACCTGGCCCCTGTATGCACAGGGCCTCTCGTCTAGCACTGCCCTGTCCAGTATGGTAGGTTGTTACTAGCCACATGACACTGTTTAAGTGTAAATTAATTTAAAATAAATAAAAATTAAAAACTTAGTTTCTCGGTTGCAGTATTCACATTTCAAATGCTCAATGGCCATATCTGGCTAGAGGTTATCCTACTGAACAGCACAGAAAAAGGATATTCCCATCGTCATAGAAAGTTTTCTTAGATAATGGTGGACTAAAGAAAAAGACAAACATTAAGTTGATTTTTGCTCAATTATTTCATTATAATTTTGATGCATCATGCTTTGAAGTGTAAGCTGACAGGAGGCAGAGGTTAAGGAAGGCTTTTACTGAAAGTTAAAGGTTGTAAGACATTACTCTGAGGCTGAGGTTCTACTAATAACCCTGCTGACCACTAGCCTCCCATAGCTTTCCTTTTGGCATACTGATCACAAAGAGATGTGGAGAACTAGAATCCTACATAGATGCTGGTTCGTGTGAGCTAACCTCCCTGTCTCAGGTACATTGGCCAATCTATGCAAATGGAATATTCTGCAAAAATATCCAACAGTGAAAGACAACCAGGCTTTGCAGTAAAGGGACATTGATTTTTCTGAAGGTAATAGTGACATCGAAATCCTGACTCAGATCAAGGTAAGATATTAGCTGCAATGTTATTCCAGGAACAACATTAGATATGAGCAAATTCCAACTGCAAAGACCTCGCTCCCAGTAAAATTCCCTGAGGGGCTGGAGCAGTTGGCTAACCTGTGGTACCACACGTTACTGGTGATGAGGGCACAAGGCCCAAGCATATGGCCAACACAGATGCCAGATCGTCTGTTTTCCTAGTAACCAGGCAACCTCCCAGAACTCCATCTTTTTTCTAGGGGAAGTGACCTCTTGGCCCCGGAAGCTGATCGAGGTTCACTGTGACAGAGAAGCTTTGATCACAAGGAAAGCATCAAAATCTATTAGGCATACAGAGATTGGGCAGCTGCGCTAAATGTCCCCAATGAGGAGTTTTTCCATTTCTTCTTTTTTAATTTTTTAAAAATTATCAGATCTCTGCACGGTGGTTTCGAGCAGCAAATTAATATATATTTTTTTCTCTCTTTAGACTGCAATTGTAGATATGGAAATACCATATCCAAAGATAAATTAACATGAGTTCCTTACAACACTGTACTAATTATCTCAGGGACTGGAGCCTCCCCTAGGTTAGAAACTTCCGGCCCAATTCGGGGTTCTTTCTGAGAAGCAGTAATTTGTATCATGTTGAGAAAGTAGAGACAAGGGTGGGAGGGTCAAGCCTAATCCGAAAACCCATCCTTGAAATCTTCCTTCCTCCATCCCTTGCCTGGTCCAGCACCACAAAGGTAGCTAGGAGCAGGATGCTGCTCGAAACAGAAAAAGACGAAGTAAAATGCATATTTAATGTTACACCCAATAAATGTGAACAGAATGCATGCCAAACAGCCCCCTCCTTCTCACTTACAAAATCTCGCAATTTTCAGGAAATGCTGTAGCCTGAACTTCAAAGGCATTATGAGATAGATGCAGCATGTAGGGAATTAGACCTAAAATTTCCTTTATTATTGGGAACAAAAGCTGTGGGTCTAATCTCCCGTGCGATAGAAACTAGAGCTGATCAGGGTTACGCTAAGTCATTCTGATGTAGCAAACAGCGAATACACCATCTTTTTTATTTCTTTCTGTCCCCTCCTCCTCCGCCTTTCCGTTCTCATATGCAAATTCCATAGCAATGAAGAGAGTCATGCAATACTACTCAGGGCAAAAGAATTTCCTTTGATCAGCCTCTTCTGGGCCTGGAGTCCCACAGCCTCCAATTCTACCTGCCCCTTTGTGATATTCGATATATCAAATTATACTCCAGCACTCTCGGAAGCAGAACACATTAAGAAATCCTGAAAACTATGAGGAAGCGCCATCGTGAAAAAAAAACAAATATTCCCTTCAGTGAGTCCTTTTTCAAATTTTGATATTTGTTGTTAAATTATTACAGATTTCTTTCTAAAACGAGTTGTTTGCCGACAGAACTATCACCAAGGACAGCCGATGTCAGAGATTATGTGGAGGTGCTGTGCACCCCCATCACTAACACTAATGTATGACAAAAAATAGAGAATTTGCACAAAATACCGCTGACTTCACCAAAATAAAGTCCAATGAGAAAGGCAGATGGCGGAAAGTGCCTACTTGCTAAAAACAAATGGAACTTCTAAAATGTGCCCTAGCATCCTAAAGTATAGAATTTCTCTCTTTTTTTTCTTTCTTTTTTTTTTTTTTTGCAGTAATTTTTATACAGTAGCAACGTATTCTGGCTCAAAAAGGAGCAAAATGAATTGTTCTTAAATGCCTGAAGAAATATGTGGTCTCCCTAACTGATCTTTATTTCCTGGCATTTCTTTCTACTTTGCAGGGTCATGTGACTGAGACAGGCAGGTGAAATGACTCCTAATGAAAGAAGCTTAGGAAACAAAAGAAAAATAACAGCGCCTTTCATTTAACCCGCAGCCAGCAATGGCAGGGTTAACCCAACCACACTCTCACACATTTCAGATGTTCCTTGTGGGAGTTCCACTGGTGAACCCTTCTCTCTGAATCTAACGCAGTCCTGCCGAAAAGAAAGACCCAGGCAGGCGGCAACGTGTTTGTGGGAACCTCAGGCCGGCGGAAGAGAGCTTTTCATAGTGAACACGATCAAAGAAATGGATGCATTTATGTAATGAATGCTCGAAAGTAGTCGCACTTACTGAATGCTGAGCCCGATCAAGGAAGCTGGAAGTGCCACTTGCATGAGTTCTTTGAGCAGTGTCCTAGGGAAGAAGAGAGAGAAGCCTTTAGTATCTGGGGATGCATTCTTGAATTGTGTCTGCATCTTTTTTGTCGTAATAATCTCTGGTTAACCTCTAACATAGGCGCTCGACCATGCTGTGAATTTAACAATGAATGTCGATGATGATGAAAATGATGAAGATCAAGCCTGCGGATTTCCATGGAACTCTTTCATATTCCAGTTAGAAAGGCGTCACTATTTTCTCTACTGTAGAAGGGGAAACTGAGGCTCAGATAGCTCAAGTGAGTTGCGCAAAGTCTGCATGTAGGTAGTGGAGCCTGGATTTGAACTTAGGCAATCAGACATTAAGTTTATAACCACTCTGCTCTACAGTAAGTCCTCACATAACGTTGTCGATGGGTTCTGAGACTAAAGGAAACGATGTATATAACAAAACCAATTTTACCAGAGGCTAATTGACATAAACGAGTTCCCACAGCATCTCATCAACATTATAATGAAGTGAAAATGACATTATTCAAGAACCTACTGTACCTCTTATACAGTGAGCTCTGTGTCATAGGATGCGTTCAAGGAAGGACTGGAGGCCAGTCTTTCAGAAATATTATTGTGGATTAGCCTGCATAGAGGTAGGTGGGATGAAATCAATTCTAGATTTCCTTTTAGGTCTAGAACTCCAAGATTCCATAATGCTCAATCCCTTGATAGCTAAAGTTCAAAGTGACTTAATTTGCAATGAATAGAATCGTGATAGGAGGTGCCCCGTCAATAATAAATTTCATAAACATGGCTATCATCACCCAATTGGAAGGAGTAAGATTCGTTTCCATTAATATTCAAGCAAACCAAATACCACCTGAACTGCAAATGACCATTATAAACTCATATAATTCTGTGGGTTGGGAGAGAGGTCATCTACAATCAGAAAAATCAAGATTTACTAATAGATCCGAAAGACATATGGTATCCTATACTCAAGAGAGTTGACCCTCATCTGCTTCCTCTCTAGGAGGAGCTTAAGTAGCACCAATGGGACTGGTTTGCATTATTCTAGAATCCTGATCCAGTGCTCTTTCAGTCATTCCTACAAAGTACAGATACAACTTGCACCCCAACTTAATGCTCAATTCAAAAGTCTTGGAGCTTAATGATTAATTTTATTTGCAGATATCTGTTTAGAATATATGCCCCACTTTTTTAGTATAATGGACCTTTTTTTTTTTTTTTAACTTCACATGTGGTAAGTTTACTGGTGTTGATAAATTAGAACATCTGAGAACATCGAGTGGTTCTAAAATATTAGAAAGAGAAACCTGTGTCTGGGGAGACCTAAGACTACACACAGCTATGAAGTGG
>NW_011888821.1:378404-382384 GCF_000151845.1 Pteropus vampyrus | reverse complement strand
AGCCTGGCACTCTGCATTGTGTGCTCTTAGTCACAGCTCCGGTCTTCTTTATTTATGACTGGGCATCCCCTCTGTCTGGACCCCTGTATACCAGTCCCAGGGACCTCCAATTTCTGGATCATACCTCACCCCCACCAGCCACAGGGAAGCTGTGCAGGCTGTGTCTTTGACCTGGGATGGTCTCAACACCCAGTTAACTCACACTCATCCTTACTTCCTAATGGAAACCCCTACTGCTGGTCTCAGGATCCCGTTACCCTCCTTCATAGCACATATCACAGCTATCATTTAAGTCAGTTTCAGGTATTTTGATTGAAGTCTGCCTATTTCACTGATATGTTAGCTCCATAGCTCCATGAGGGCACGGACTGTGTCTGTCTGCTCACCATTTTAACTCTAGCTCTGACCACACTGTTGTGGATGTGGGAGGTATTTGATAAGTATTTGCCGAATGAAGGAAATATGGAAGGGAAGGAGGGAAAGGAGAGAGAAAAAGAAAGAAGGGAAAGGAAGTAGGGAGGAAAGATAGACTTACTCACCTAGTTGCTAAATTTAGACACACTGTGGATGACCATATAGCTTCTCCAAGACTTATCTACCCTCCTAATCCCCCATCCCCCGGCCCCCGGCCCAGTCATCCCCAAATTACGGTACGTGATCCTGGCTCCATTAGGGCTGTGTTGAGCAGAGATGAAACCCTATCTGATCCAAGTTCAACATCTGCCAGGAATTTGGAAGACACTGGTAAGTTTCTGCTAGCACCTAGAACTGAAATTCAGTAATCATGGGCTCACTGTTCTCTGGAAGTTTTCAGCGAGAAGAAGAGAGGAAGCCAGGCTTTGGAGCAAGAAAAATGGCTCAGAGAGAACAGGCAAGAGTGGAGGGGCCATGGAGAAGGCTGGTTTCCAGATGGAGGCGGGACCACCTTGTTACCGGATCACTTGGAGGCTCAAGATGCCTGTCCTTCACAGGACTGACCTCACCTGCCTCTCAGTGCTGAGACTCACTCCCTGTGCTGTGTAATAAATATCTCCATTTTTTTTTTTTGAGCTACTTTGACTGGGTTTCTGTTGCTTGCCAAGAAAAGAGCCATGAGTAAGACACTGGTCTCAAAGGTGGCATCTCATCCTGCTGGGGGAGAGGGGTTCTCTACCGGTCCTGCATGCAGAAAAGCCAGCTGTATCTTGACCACATCAGTGATTGTGATGGGTACACTCTCTACAAGCTTCTCAGAAGCCTCTGACCTTATCTGGGTGTCTAGTTTCACTGTCCTTGAAAAGGGCCTGAAGCCACATCAGCACAGAGTAATGCAGCCAGTACAACCTGGGCTCATTATGTGCAATTTGGCAATGGTGGAGCGTGGAAAGGCTGCTGCCGATCACACCTGGGATGGGAGGAGAATGAGCCAAAGTTAGAAGTGCACCTCAGTCCCCTTAGTTTGAGGCCAGAGGCTCTCCCCAAGGAAATGCAGTGACTCGCAGCACATAACACGAGGCTGCTGCCCAGAGGCCACCTCTGCAGTCCGATGACCAAGTTGGCTGCCCTGGGCCATGCACACAATTCCATGTGTCCTGGGATTTGCTGTACGATCAGAGCACCCTGAGCTCCCGACTCAAACCGGTGTGTCCCTTCACTTCAAGTGCGTGGTTTGTTTTCTGAGCAGAGCTGTGGGTGAGGGCGCCACGCCCCACTGCGGCCATGCAGAGCCCTCCCACGTGGCGAGGTGGCTGAGAGACTGAGTTCAGTCTCCGCATCATCTTGTTTTGCATCCTGCCCATTTCCACCTCAGCTGTCTCTCTGGGTCAAGTATTCCTCACAAATCCTCTCTCTCTCTCTCTCTCTCTCTCTCTCTCTTTTTTTTTTTACCTCCTGGTATTTGTTGAATGTAAGTGACTGATCTGAACAAGAACAAAATCCAAGGGCCCATAGTTCTAAATGCAGACTGAATGCCCCACGTTCGCATACATCACCATGCCTTTGCACCATGCCCGGGACTCTGCTCCTTCTTTGTCTACTCAGGAAACAGGTGCCCATTTTTCAAGTCCTCGGGAAGCCCCCACTGACCCCGCGCTGGCCTCCCCAAGCACGGTGAAGAGCCCCTCTCCCGCCTGCTCGGATTTCCCTTAGTGTCTCGGAGTACTCATCACTGGCACGCATTTGTCTCGATGTCTGTCCTCTCCACTGGAATGTCAGCGCTTTAGAGCCCCAGGCTGTGCTTTGCTTTATTTACGAGTGACAGTACCATACAGATTTTAGACACAGACTTAGGTTCAGAATCAGTTCTTCCGTTCGTTTAGCTGTGTAACTTTGGGCAAGCTGCTTGACTTCTCTGAGCCTCTGTTTTCTTCGCTATCGATTGGGGATAATTATGCCATTTCAGGAGGGGTGGTGTGAAGATGACGCAACATAATTACCTGGCGTTGCTACTCAAAAAATGTCTATCGTGCCAGACACCCAACAGCAATGCCTACCTGGTCAACAACAGTCCTTCCAGTAAACAAAGTCTGAGCATGCTTTGCAAAATGTTGCCAAATAGGTAAAATTATCCAGATAACTGTAATAGCAAAGCCCAGGCATACCAGTGGCCAACACTACCCCTGGCACATAGTAGGTTTAAGGCTAATGAGTCTCTTCCCTTACTGATGACATACAATTGTAGTTGCTACTCCAAGGCTTATATTTGACTTGTCATACTTTTTAAATACAATAAGCGTCTACTAGTCTGTCTGCGGCATTTAAATTGCCTGTACTCACCCATCCACCAAGGGCTTGGGTACAGTATCTGCGACTCCTCCATAGAAAGATTCTTCCCAGTCTGCCTTCCTAGAGAAGCCAACTTCTACTGGAAGCTCCAGGGACCTTGGAGAGACTAACGATATTACACCCCACACGCCACCCCCTTCTGAGGTTTATTGTTGGTGTGTTTAATTTCCTGTCTTGGCCTTACAGGAGATTTCTAATGTTTGGGCTGTAGGGTATGTTCTGATTAAAAATAATCCTCCCAATTATGGGTTGGCATGAGCCTCCTGTCACACGCACTCTGCCACTAGCCTCTGCTTCCCTGTCAGCAATAATTGTGTCTACAGTACCTAACTGTAAATGAAAACCCAGGGGCCAAGTTTGGGTCCCTGGTTCCTGGGCGCACCGGATCTTTTAATTTGCACTGTCTGTCAAAAAGATGCAGCTGTGTGTACTCCAAAGAAACCCTAGACTCTCAGATTCAAGGCCATAAAGAGCAAAGGCACCACAGCCTTCTTGCAGAAATTATATTTGAACCCATCAGAGATAACAGAGTGTGTGTAAGGCAACGAGGCTCTTTTTATTCTGCTCCAAACTTTAGCTAGACCCGGTATGAAAAGGGAAGTTGAACTCTAGGGAATAAATTTCAAGGTATATTTATATTATTTTTTCCACCAAGTACATAAGACAGGACATTGAATCCAAAGTATGTGAGAGTAACTCTGTGAAAGGAAATATGCACATGAGACCTGATTATTTCAATCTCTATAAATGTAAAACTTTCTGGGTGTAGAGTGAGGGAAAAGACGTATGTGCTTTTGGTTGAGAAATATCATCAAGTTCTTCTCATGTAACCAAGGAGGAAGTGTCCCGATGGCTGGGCCCAGACTAGGCACAGACGAGGCACTTGAAATATGGTGTAGAGTCAAAAAAAGTGTCCCTTGGAGACCCACACAAAGCGAAGGGGAGAGAGCATTCAGAGCTTGACAGCTGGGTTCCAGACAGCTCTCCCATGTCTTACCCACCATTCTTGGTGCCCTGCTGAATCTCTTACACTGAGGACAAGCACAGGATACCAGTGTGTCTTCCCGAGAGTCTCATGGGCTGAGCCTCGCCTCGGTGGGTTTCTGTTAATTACAGCACATGTTCTGGTGACCGAGTTAACCAGGTCAAGTCTTATTCACAACCGTGCGGGCAGGTTGCTCAAGCCCAGGCAATTGTGTCAATGAAGACTTCCATGT
>NW_011888821.1:376150-378354 GCF_000151845.1 Pteropus vampyrus | reverse complement strand
CATCGAAATACAGTAGTATTTTATTAACCCCCATAGTATATCCCGGGTTTTGTGACAAAATCTGCATGCGTGCTCTTGTTTATTAAAAACGATAGCTCCTATGGGCAGGTTCAACCTTCCTAATTCCTGCCCCTACTGCTTTCCAGGCACTTCCTCCACCCCTTAATATATTCATTCACATACTCTAATATGTACCTAAATTGAACTACTTAAAAAACACAGGTACTGTCCCACCTCCAGCCCTTTGGTCATACCTTACTTCCTGAACTCCCCTTTACCTGGGCCAATTGAACTCATCCTTCATGGCCCACCCAAGTGTGAACGTCTTTCTGCAGCTTTCATTGACCCTTTCACTGATGCCGGACTGAATTTGTTCGGGGACCCTGTGGCCTTTCACATATCTTTCTGTCCTAACAAGATTCATATGCTCTCTCCAGCCCATTGTAGACTTGGCCTGCCTGGACTGTGAACTGGGGGGCAAGGACAATGTTTTATTCAACTCAGTAGCTTTATCATCTGGCACAGAGCCCAGCCACTTAGCAACTGCTCACTACACTGGATAGCAAAAGCAGCATTCCTAGTTGACCCAAAGTGTTGCCGCACCAAGGCAGGGCACAGAACTTTATTCTAGAAAGAGATTTTCTCTGAGCATCATGGTCTTCTCTGGTGCTCTCATATTTGGTATCCAGGCAATAACATTCATTTCATGTCCATGTCAGCTTTATGCCCACAACTTTATATCTGTTTTTTAACCTAACCTGCAGTTGCAATGACTTTTATACCTCCCCCCCGCCCCCGGCCTTTCCACTAATAAGAATCCTGTCAAATCCTCCAGGTGGATTATTTTATAAAAACAAACAAAGTCTGAGAACCATTGTCACAAGGTGAGAATAGAAACAGTCATTAGCAAATGCACCAGACAGCAAGAAAAATCAAAGTTGCTCTCTAGAGTTCCAGAGGAGTGATACAGTTTAAATAAAAAAAAAAAAAAAATACTAAGGCTATCCTGAGTGTGCAATTACTCTTACGAATTATCTAAAGAACAATTTGCAGCCAGGAAGAACCTTGGGCCCCAGTGGAAGTGGACGGAATTTTCGCCACACTGCGACTGTGCTGGATGGAGCTAAAGAGCTGCAAGAGAAGGAAACGTCGAAGGCCACGGGAACAAAGTCAGGCGGAGTGGAGGTGAAGGATCGCTCACGCCATGCTTTAGCTGCAGTCACTGCTGCAGCCCATCTGAATGGATGCACGAAACAGGGAACCGATTACTTCCAAAACACTGAAGCTGATGACTCTGGGCAGGCTGGATGTGCTTTCAGCTTCTAACTTGGACTCTAAACAGGGCTGGCTACTGCAATGATTCTACTTCCATCGTCTCTGCCATCGACGGCTTCAAGTCTTTCCCCACACGGGGGACCCCACAAGAGCTGCTAAGATCTCCTGTCTCCAGGAGGCACCTCTCACCCCTCCATGCAGCAGGCAGAGCAGTCGGTACAGAATGTGAGTGTGCCCGTGTTACTGAACTGTTTAACCCCTACGTTGATGGCTTCCCATTCTATGCAGGACAGAGCCCATGCCCTGTGGCATAGCCTGGCACTCTGCATTGTGTGCTCTTAGTCACAGCTCCGGTCTTCTTTATTTATGACTGGGCATCCCCTCTGTCTGGACCCCTGTATACCAGTCCCAGGGACCTCCAATTTCTGGATCATACCTCACCCCCACCAGCCACAGGGAAGCTGTGCAGGCTGTGTCTTTGACCTGGGATGGTCTCAACACCCAGTTAACTCACACTCATCCTTACTTCCTAATGGAAACCCCTACTGCTGGTCTCAGGATCCCGTTACCCTCCTTCATAGCACATATCACAGCTATCATTTAAGTCAGTTTCAGGTATTTTGATTGAAGTCTGCCTATTTCACTGATATGTTAGCTCCATGAGGGCACGGACTGTGTCTGTCTGCTCACCATTTTAACTCTAGCTCTGACCACACTGTTGTGGATGTGGGAGGTATTTGATAAGTATTTGCCGAATGAAGGAAATATGGAAGGGAAGGAGGGAAAGGAGAGAGAAAAAGAAAGAAGGGAAAGGAAGTAGGGAGGAAAGATAGACTTACTCACCTAGTTGCTAAATTTAGACACACTGTGGATGACCATATAGCTTCTCCAAGACTTATCTACCCTCCTAATCCCCCATCCCCCGGCCC
>NW_011888821.1:360483-372345 GCF_000151845.1 Pteropus vampyrus | reverse complement strand
AGATTCTACAGTTCACAAACCCCAAAATAATTACTACTTGGTCCTTTATAGAAAAAGACTGTTTTCCCAGATATGGAGGCTGACATAGATTCACAAACAAGTTTACAAAGATATAAATAAGTAAGTAAGTATTAAATACATACATACATACATACATACATACATACATACATACATACATACATAAATAAGACAACTGCTGTGATCATTAGCCAATATTAAGCATTTGCCATGTATCAGGCATTTTACTTACACAATCTCCTCCAGGCACAACATCTATTATTTCCTTTTTAATGATGATAAACTAGGCATTTAAGAATGTCAATTGTCATTGAAAAATAAAAAATAAATTATTTGTTTTAAAAAATTTGAAAGAACTTGCCCCAGGTCTTAGCCCTAGTAATCAGCAAAGCCAGGATCCAAATCCAGTTGTGTGTGTCTCTAGAGTGATACTTTTAAGCACAACCTAGTGTACTCATTATTTTTTCTTTAAATAGAGATGTTGGTTTGGGGGGCACTGAGGCTCATTTCTCTTAAGAAAGGAAGTGTAAACACCAACTTCACATAGCAGCACCCCTGAAAGTTTCCTTTACCAATCCCACCATGAATCTAGAGAATCCCACATTTCTACTGTTTAAAGGTGGGGGAGGAGTGCATTTCCTGTGGCCTGTGACATTTCCCTACAGGTATCAGGGGGCAGGGCAAAGCCAATCAGAGAAAGGGAAGATTTTTAATCCCTTCAGACAGGTTCTTAGGTTGAATGATGAAAGACTAGAAGAAATAAATAGGAACTTCTGGCTGATTGTTGTCATTGCACAAAATCATTTGAAAGGCCAAAATGCTTCTTCTTGTCATAGAAATTGCCAGTAAGTTTTTTCCATCAAGAAGAATGAGGCTTCTCAGCAAATGTTCCTGAGCCCACACGAACTGAGTTTACCCAAATCCATCAGTGTCTAGAGCTGGCCTGGCACAAATTTGGTATTACAGAAACCAAAGGATCTCATCCATGTAGAAACTACTCAACTTCTCACATAAAAACAAACAAACAAACAAACAAACAAACAAAAACTTGGAATGGAGAGAGAGGACCAACCTCTGCAGAAATTTGACCCAGGAAGCTCTGCTACTTCAAATGTATGAAAAGTGATAACTGAAAGGGCTCAGTGTCGCCTGCAACTCACCAGGCTCCAGGGGCAGGGCTTGAAGAGAAAGTAATCTCCCTACCAATGGTTTGTGCCCTGTGTGGCTTCAACTCTCAGCTCAAATATCGTTTTTAGCAAAGCCTCCCGGATCCCTCTCTGCAACCAGTCTAGGGCAGGTTCCCTCTGGCCATATGTATCTCAGCTATAACTACACAGCAGATCATTTGATTAGTATCTGCCTCTCCTGCTAGAATGAATACTCCATTAGGGCTTAAACTTTTAGAGTTTTGTTCCCCCACTGAATGTTTTGCACCTAACACAGTATCTGGAATACAACTGGTGCTCAATAAATATTTGCTGAATGAATGAATAATTCTAAAATGAAACCACATTTTCCTCTGTCATCGCGAAGGTCTCATTTTGTGACCCAGGTATTTGTCATTAACCACCCTGCTCTCAAAGCTCTTTCCTCAAGCCCAACTTCCCCATCTACCCCATATCCAGCTTCTTACAGGTTAGTCAGAGAACAGATCACAGCATTTGAAGAGACAAATTTATGTGTGAAGGAAAAGCTTTGATCTTGTGAGTTGTACTCACGTGGAGACAGATCTGGCTTCAGCACTTCTAGCTGTGTGATCCTGAGTAAATTACTTTACATTTCTGGGCCTCAATTCTCAGATGTATAAGGTGGAATGAAATTATTCTTAGCAGATTCTTACAATGACTGAGATTACATAGGAAACGGACTCAGAGTATAGGTACAGTGGGTATTCAAAGAGCTCTACCTACTTTAATCATATTTAAGTCCTCCTCCAAAGCTGAAGACAGTATTAAGAAACATGGAAAGGCAGACCACGGTCAAGATGATGAAGTAGGGAAATGCTGTGCCTGCCTACTCTCACAATCACAATGAAATTACAACTAAACTACAGAACAAGCATCATTGGGAATTGCCTGAAGTCTAGCTGAATAGAAGTCTTATAACTAAAGACATACAGAAGAAGCCACATCAGGACTGCTAGGAGGGACAGGGATATGGAATGGGCTGGTCTCATAACTGCATGTGGCATTTAAAAATCATGAGGGATATCTCAGCTGAAGAGCCTTCCTTAGGGAGCAAGGGCTCCCAGCCTCATACCAGAGCCCCCAGTCCAGGGTTTCAGTGCCAGAAAGATAAGTCCCCATAGCTTCTGGCTGGGACATGTGCACCCTTATTTCCAATGCAGCAATATTTACAACAACTAAAATATGGAGGCAAACTGGGTGTCCATCAATAGATAAAGGAATAACAAAGAGGTGGTACATATATATGGCTGAATGTTATTCAGCCATAAAAAGAATGAAATATCGCCATCTGCAACAACATTGACCTACAGGGTATTGTGCTGAGTGGAGCAAGTCAGACAGAGAAAGACGAATGCTACATGATTTCACTTATATGTGGAATATAGAGAACAAAATAAATGAACAAACAAAATGGAAACGAACTTATAGATATAGAGAACATTTTGAAGGTTGCCAGATGGGAGAGGGTTTGGGAGATGGATGAAAAAAGGAAAGGGATTAAGAAGTACAAATTGGTAGTTATAAAATAGTCATGGGAATGTAAAGCATAGCATAAGGAATATAGTCAATAATATTATAATAACTATGTATGATGTCAGATGAGTACTAGATTTATCGGGATGATCACTTCATAAGCTATATAAACATGTGATCACTGTATTTTACACCTGAAACTAATATAATATTGCATGTCAACTGTAATGGAGAAATAAAAAATATATACTTTTAAAAAGTGGCAGAAAAACAAACAAAGGTAGTTAACAAATATAACAGAAGTGGTTTCACATTGTGAATATGAAAAGGCAATGACAAACAATAATACTCTGATCAATAATGGAGATGTAGTATAAATTAATTAAATAAAACAAATTGTTGAGAAATAAAAAAAGAGAGAGAAAAAAAGAAAAGTGATAGATAACATTGTGATTTAAAGGAACCCAGTGAGTATCTATTTGGGACAGATAGGGACATACGTATGTAGGTGTATATAAAGACAATAAAAATAACAGGAGCATAATAATAAGCATAAAATAAGAAGCTCCCAGTGCTTACACAGTTTCGTGCACTGTTAAACAATCTGCATGCAGCATTGCACTGAATTCTCATTAAATCCCTATGCTGTGGGTATCGTTATCTCTAATTTTCAGATGACTCATCGTACTCAGAGAGGTTAAGTATTTGTGCGAGTTTCCACAGAGAAACTAGAACCTAAACCCTGATCTGAATGGTGATTACACTATATTCACCCTCAAAAAGAATTTTCCTGTTCCAGGTAGACATCACTTGTTTGTAACTGCCCAGAGAAGGGCCTGGAGTGACTTAAAAGAAGCATCAATGTGCTTTGACAAGAGAGGAGTTTAGATGTGCCATGATAGCATGATCAGCTCTCACACACAGAAGAAGCTTCTATACAATGGTTCATCCCTTCCCAAGCAATTCACTTTGGCTATTATCCATCATCTCACTAGTTCTGTTCATCTTTGTCATTGGAAAGAGAAATTGTGCAGGTATCAGCAACAGGCTTACAAAGGGAGGCCTCTCAGACATAGTGATTCTAAATAACAATTTCTCCTCCTGAACAGCAAGCACTGCTTCTAGCCCTTGGACTCTTCTTGTCAGGCATATGGCGCCAGAGGAAGATCCTCCCCACGATTCTAACTGTCCTTTGTCCATGACACATGGTAGGTTGAGAGGCTAAACCAACCAGTTCCACTGAAGTGAAATAGAGAATGGATACAGCAATCAGAAAGCTTGCAAGTGCTTGAGATTTATAAATGTGGGATACAAAGCACACCACGGGGAAAGCATGATGTTTTTGTTCGTTAATCATCTTTTGCTCTAAATCTATTTCTCAATGAAAAGTAGCCTTCCATTTCAATTACTAAGATGAATGTGTCAACAATACACAACAGCATAAACCAGACTGTAATGGAGAAGGGGGAAAAAAGAGACAAAAACAAAAACAAAAGGAAAGGCAAAAACAAAATCCTCAGCACATACTGTGATGTATTTGCTCAGATTACTGCTGTATTTATACCACTGACAACGCTTTACTTTTGAGCTTCATAACTCATCGCTCTATAAAGCAAAGGAAACTAGCTAGCAGCACCTACTTCAACATGGAGGAAAAAAATACATCATAAAGAAAACCCGTCCTCTACCCTATAGGTCTCAATTTTTTAAAAGTTCTATTTAATATGTGTTGGACTCCAGAGCACCTTATTACCTTATTTAATTCAGACCAGGGAAGATGTCTCTGAATAAAAATGGCACTCAAGTGATAAGAACTAAGCTATGAAATGTGGACATCATATTTTCTTCAGAGAGATAATCAGCTTATCAGAATTCATTTCAACCTAAGAAAGGTCTCATGGCTACACTGAAAATTCATGCTGGTCTCATCATCTCAAGAATGTAATCTCAAGGAAATGGTAAAACTATCAAGGCAAGCTTGGTGCAGTTATCTTTATGCATAAGAACTGGAAGCATCAGATCCCGACAGAATCACTGTGGCTGGGTCTGCTCCCGAGGATGGGACAGACCTCTATACAAAATACATGAAGTGCCTTTACTGATAACACCATTATTTTTTTTTTTTTTTGAGTTGCTGAGCATACTTTTCAAAGATGCACTGCTACATTCTTTACATAGAAAAATTCAGTATTCTGGAAAATATAAGGCTTCAAAAAAGTTTCCTAAATTAGTCACTAACAGGGGTATAGGTTTTAATCCCATTCTTGCTATTAACTAGCTGTTTGGCCTTGATTAAGGTTATTCAACTCTCTCCAAGCCTCAGTTTCCTCATTTTCCCCCCAAAAAAGGATTAAACCTTTTTGTTTTAAACCGCTCTTTTCTTTTGATTTCTCCAGATGATCTGAGTCATGTGCCTCAGCCATGAGAGCAACAGCCAAAGACACCCCAAAAGTGTGTGTGCAAGTCTCAGCAGGAGTGAAGACCAAGACAGAATATATTGTGTGTTTCTTGATATGAAACGTCTCCCAAACAATGCCCCCTAAAACAGAAAAAATTAAACAAAAATAGAGAAGACCTATCTAGTCAGAAAGGAATTTCTAATTTCAAAAGAAATGCAATAGATTTCTGGAGAAAAAAAGAAAATTCCCCATAGCCAATTCTTCGTGTTCGTTAATGAACCACCAAGCCATTTGGTACAATGTTCCAGAAAATCAAAGACAATGAGATGAAGGAAAGATAGCTCGGCAGAAAGGTGGATCAATACAGCACTCAACATCTCTGTATAGGAGAAAGAAAAGTCATAAAACCAAACCAAAGTCATGAAAAGTTTGGTAAATATTCCAAGGGCCATATCAGGTCACCATCAAAAGTTACGCATATCACTGCAGGGTCAAGATGGCAGGCTAGGTAAAAGCGAGGTTCACCTCCTCTCAGGACCGCATTAAAATTACAACTGAATTATAAAACAGTCCACGTGGAGAACCACATGAAGTCCAGCTGATCATAACACATACATCTGAGGACACAAAGAGAAAGCCAAACGAGACCAGTAGGAGGGGAGGAGAGGCGAAGCAGGCTGGTCCCGAACCTGCGTGTGGCAGCAGAGCATGGGGAGGGAGATCACGGCAGCCCAGGCCCACCTGAGGGAACAAGGGGTCCTAGCGCCGCACAAGGCCTCCCCAGCCCAGGGTTCCAGTCATGGGAAGAGGAGTTTCCACAAAACCTGACTGTAAAAATCCGTGGGGATTCTGCATGTCTGGGCGAGACAGAAGGAAACCAAAAACCCAGACGCCCCACTTAAAGCGCCCGCACACAGACTCACTCACAGACACTCACCCTGGGCGCCGGCAGAGGGTCAGCAGCTCAGGAGGTACAAGAGACACACAGGGAGGAACTGCGTTGTGTGGCGCCAGGGTGAGGACTAGAGAGACAGCTGCCATTGTTCCTTTCTTAGGTTCCACTCTGAGGAAGACTGTGCACGGGCGCCATCTCGTGTGTGTTAAACCTTCCCCACTGCAAGGCCAATTCTGAAGCTGCATTGGCTGGCGAGGTCGGCCCGCCCCGCCCCTGAGACTCCGTACTATCCAATCCGCAAACTGCCCATGGAAGGTCGTTGCCAGGCAGCCAACCCCACTCTGTCCTTTCCCTGGGCCAGGAATTTGTCAGCAAACAACAGCCCTCAGCCTGGGCACAGCCCGTGCGTCCCAGGAGAGACTTTCAGTGGCGGGTCATGAGTCCTCCCCCAAGCTACAGTATTTCTAGAACAAATCTTGGGTGTCTGCAAGCCTGAGGTGGGCAGTGGCTGTGAACTGAAACTTTTACAGGAAGCCACCTATTCAGCACTAGCACGAAACCTGAATCTGCATTGGCTGGATAAATCTGTTTGCTTTACCCCAGTGACTCCCTGAGTCCCTGCCCCACCAATTCACCTAAAGGCTCTTCCAGCTGCAGAGTCTTATGGAGAGCTGGCAGGCAGCTCAAAACTTTGAGGTCCTTTTGCTAAGCCACCCCAGGCCCGGTACTGGGGGTAACCGACCTCAGCTCATAGCGTGGTCTCTCTAGCTTGCCTCCAGATACAGCACAGGCAGCAACCATCCATAGATCACTTTGTAGCTCTCACCAGGTATCCCCAAGCAATCAAAGGCAGTGGCTGACCTTGGCCTACTCAGGAGCCCCTCCCAAGGGGCCACAGAACCAACCCTCCTGGAGGCTGGTGTCAGACCACAACAGAGCACCACCAGACCAGTCCCATTAGCAGCACACCCAAAGGGTGTTCTCAACAGGTAGCCTGTTGGGGCAAATCTAACTCCAAGGGGTCAGCCCCTCCACAGCAGCTCATGCCCTGTGGGTACAGCTGATCCCCAAAACCAGTCAGCTGAAAGCTAGTCCCATCCACTGATGTGGTAACAGTAATCAAGGCTTAGCTACAATAGGAGAACACACACAAACCACACAAGAAACACACCTAGAGCCCTCAGTGTAGGTGATCAGGAAGACAGGGCCACTGGGACACACAGGACACTTGCTATTTAAGGCTACCTGGCCACAGCTGAGAGACATAATAAATCTTCCTAAACAATAGAAACGAACACAGAAAGGCATCTAAAATGAGAAAACAAAGAAATATACTACAGATGAAACAACGAGAGAAAACTCGGGAAAAAAAAACCAAAAAACTGAAAATGGAGGCAAGCAATCTACTAGAGACAGAGTTCAAACGCTGGCTATAAGGATTCTCAGTGAACTGGGGGGAGAATAAATGATCTCAGTGAGGGCTTCATCAGAGAGAGAGAGAGTAAGCATAAAAACACACAGAAACCATAAAAAAAAAAACTCAGTCATAAATAAAGAATACAATAACTAAAATGAAGAATATACTAGAAGGAATCAACAGTAAATTAGATGAAGCAGAGAAGTGAATAAGTGAGTTGGAAGACAAGGTAGCAAAAAACACACAACCAGAACAAAAAAGAAAGGAAAAAGAATCAAAAAGAAATGAAGAAAGTTTAAGAGACCTCTAGAACAACATCAAGCATGCCAACATCAGCATCATAGGGGTACCATCAGAAGAGCGAGAACAAGGGATTGCTAACCTATTTAAAGAAATAATGACAGAAAACTTCCCTAACCTAGTGAAGGAAATAGACATAAAAGTGCAGGAAGTACAAAGAGTCCCAAACAAGAGGAACCCAGACTTACACTAAGACATGTCATAATCAAAATGACAAAAGTTAAATACAAAGAAAGACCTTAAAAGCAGCAAGAGAAGGGCAACTATATACTTACAATGGTACTCCCATAAGAATGTCAGCTGATTTTTCAACAGAAGCTTTCAGGGCAAAAGAGATTGGCAAGAAATAGTTAATGTGATGAAAAACAAGAACCTGATACCAAGACTACTCTACCCAGCAAAGCTAGCAATTAAAATTGAAAGTGAGATAAAGAGCTTCCCAGACAGGAAAAAGCTAAAGGAATTCATCACCAATGAGCCGGTATTACAAGAAATGTTAAGGGGATTCCTGTAAAAAGAAGAAGAGGAAAAAACACCCATAAATATGAATAAGAAACTGGAAACAACTATGTACTTATCGATAGTCACTTTCAATGTAAATGGATTAATTTGCTAATCAAAAGACATAGGGTAGCTTAAAGGATAGGAAAACAAGACCCATGCACATGCTGTCTGTAAGAGACTCACTTCAGATCACACGACACAAACTGAAAGGAAAGGGATGAAAAAAGCTACTTCGTACAAATGGAAAAGGAAAAAAAAAAGCTGGGGTAGCAATACTTATATCAGACAAAATAGACTTGAAAACAAAGGCTATAATAAGAGACAAAGAATAAATACAGCAAGAGGACATAATCCTAGTAAAACACAACATAGTACCATATATATATAAAGCAATTATCGACTGACATAAACGGAGAGATCAACAATACTACTGTTCTCATAATAGGAGACTTTAACACCCCCATTGCCCATTGACACCAATGGACAGTTCCTCCAGATAGAAAATCAACAAAAAAACAGAAGCCTTAAACACACTAGACAAGATAGATTTCATTGATATTTTCAGAGCATTTCACTCCAAAGAAGCAGAATATACATTCTCCTCAAGTGCACATGGAACATTTTCCAGGATAAACCACATGTTAGGCTACAAAACAAGTCTCAATAAATTTAAGAAGATTGAAATCATATCAAGCGTATTCTCTGACCACAATGGTATTAAACTAGAAATCAACTACAAGAAAAAAAAAAAAACTGGATAATACACGAACCCATGGAGACTAAATAACATGCTACTAAACAATGAATGGGCTAACCACGAAATCAAGAAAGAAATCAAATGATACCTAGGGATGAATGAAATGAATGAAAACACAACAATTCAAAATCTATAGGACATAGCGAAATCAGTCCTAAGAGGGAAATTCATAGCAATAGAGACCTACCTCAAAAAACAAAAATAATCTCAAGTAAACAATCTAACCTTACACTCAAAAAAGCAAAATAAACTAGAACGAGAACAGCAAACAAAACCCAAAGAGAGTAGAAAGAGGGAAATAATATAGAGTGGAAATAAACAAGAATAGAGTCTAGAAAAAACAATACAAAAGATTAATGAAATCAAGAGCTGGTTCTTTGAAAGGAGAAATGAAATTAATAAACCTTTAACCAGACACATCGAGGAAAAAAGAAGACCCAAATAAACAAAATCAGAAATGAAAGAGAAGAAACAACAGACTCCACAGAAATGCAGAGGATTATAATAAAATACTATGAGCAATTATATGCCAACGAATTGGACAATCTGGAAGAAATAGATACATTCCTAGAAACATACAATCTCCCAAGACTGAGTCAAGAAGAAACAGAAAATCTGAACTGATTACCATCAACGAAATCAAATCAGTAATCAAAGAACTTCCAAAAAACAAAAGTCCTGGACCAGATGGTGAATTTTACGAAACATTCAAAGAAGAATTAACACCCATTCTTCTCAAACTATTCCAAAGAATTCAAAAGGAAGGGAGGCTCCTTAACCCTTTTTACGAGGCCACCATTTCCCTGATTCTAAAACTACATAAAGACTTTACAAAAAAATATATGTACAGGCTGATATCCATGATGAACTCTGATGCAAAAATCCTCAACGAAATATTAGCAAACCGAATTCAGCAAAACATTAAAAATATCACATACCATGATAAAGTTGAATTTATTCCTCAGACGTAAGGTTGGTTTAATATCTGCAAATCAATTCAAGTGATATACATCGCATTAATAAATTGAAAGAAAAATCACATGATCATATCGATAGGGTCAGAAAAAGCGTTCAACAAAATCTGGCATCCAGCTTTTGTAATAAAAATTATCAGCAAAATGGGAATAGAGGGAACATATCTCAACATAATAAAGGCGGTATATGACAAACCCACGGCTAACATCATACTCAAAGGAGAAAGACTAAAAGTGTTTTCCTTAAGATCAGGAACAAGACTAGGATGCCCACTTTCACCACTCCTCTTCAACATAGTATTGGAAGTCCGAGCCACAGCAATCAGACAGGAAAGAAAAACAAAAGGCATCCAAATTGGAAAGAAATAAGTAAACTCATTATTTGCAGATGACATGATACTATATGTAGAGAACCTTAAAGATTTCACCAAAAAAACTATTAGAACTGATCAATGAATGTAGTAAAGCAGCAGGACACAAAATTAATATTCAGAAGTTGGTTGCATTTTTATACACCAATGATGAACTATCAGAAAGAGAAATGAAGAAAACTGTCCCATTTATAATTGCATCAAAAATAATAAAATATCTAGGAATAAATTTAACCAAAGAGATAAAAGACCTGTGCTCAGAAAATAAGTCATTGAAGAAAGAAATTGAAAGAGATACAAATAAATGGAAGCATATATCGTGCTCATGGATAGGAAGAATTAACATCATTAATATGTCCATATTACCCAAAGCAATCTATAGATTTAATGCAACCCTTATCAGAATACCAATGGCATTTTTCAAAGAACTAGAACAATCCAAAAACTTATATGGAACCACAGAAGAACTCAAATAGCCACGACAATCTTGAGAAAGAAGAACAAAGCTGAAGGTATCACACTACCTGATATCAAACTATACTTCAAAGCTATAGGAATTGAAACAGCATGGTACTGGCATAAAAACAGATACATAGATCAATGGAACAGAACAGAGAGCCCAGAACTAAATCCCCACCTGTGTGGTCATTTATCTATGATAAAGGAGGCAAGAATATACAATGGGGTAAAGGCAGTCTCTTCAACAAATGGTGTTGAGAAAACTGGACAGATACATGTAAAAATATGAAACTGGACCACCTTTTCCACCATATATAAGAATAAACTCGAAATAGAGTAAAGACTTAAATGTAAGACCTGCAACCATAAAATTTCTAGAAGAAACATAGGCAGTAAACTCTGTTATTGCTATGATTTTTTTCTGTTTTATTTCCTCGGGCAAGAGAAACAAAAAAAAATAAACAAATGGGACTACATCAAACCAAAAAGTTTTTCACAGCAAAGGAAACTGTGAACAAAATGAAAGGATGACCACCTGAATGGGAGAGAATATTTGCCTATGATACATTGGATAAGGGATCAATATCAAAAATTTACAAAGAACTCATACAACTCAACAACAACAACAACAACAACAACAACAACAACAACAAAATCCAATTTAAAAATGTGCATAAGACCTGAATAGATATTTCTCCAAAGTGGAAATACAGATGGCTCATAGACATCTGAAAAGATATTCAAGGTCACTAAGCATCAAAGCAATGCACATGAAAACCACAATGAGATATCACCTCACACCTGTCAGATTGGCTATCGGCAATAAATCAAAGAACAACAACTGTTGGCAAGGATGTGGAGAAAAGGGAACTCTCATACACCGTTAGTGGGATTGCAAATTGGTACAGCCACTATGGAAAACAGTCTGGAATTTCCTCAAAAAATTAAAACTAGAACTACCTTTTGACCCAGCAATTACCCTTCTGGGTATTTATCCAAAGAAAATCTAAACACTAGTTCGTAAAGATCTATGCACCCCTATGTTCATGGCAGCACAATTTACAATAGCCAAGATGTGGAAGCAACCTAAATGCCCATCAACAGA
>NW_011888821.1:331701-360433 GCF_000151845.1 Pteropus vampyrus | reverse complement strand
AAACACTAGTTCGTAAAGATCTATGCACCCCTATGTTCATGGCAGCACAATTTACAATAGCCAAGATGTGGAAGCAACCTAAATGCCCATCAACAGATGATTAGATAAAGAAGTTATGGTTCATATATACAATGGAACATTACTCAATCATTAAAAAAATGAAATCTTACCATCTGCAATGAAATGGATGGACCTAGAGGGTATGAGGCTGAGTAAAGTAAGTTAGAGAAAGACAAATACCATATGATTTCACTTATATGCAGAATCTTTGGAATAAAAGAAATGAATAAACTAAGTGAAAACAGACTCACAGATACAGAGAACAATCTGGTAACTGACAGAGGGGAGGGGGGTTGCGGGGCTGGGTAAAAAAGGTGAAGGGATGAAGAAGTGCAAATTAGTGGTTACGAAACAGTCATGGGGATGTAGAGTAAGGAATATAGTCAATATTATTGCAATGGCTGTGTGCAGTGCCAGATGGCTGCTAGCGTAATCAGGACGATCACTTCATAAATCATAGAAATGTCTAACCATTGTATACCTGAAAGTAATATAAAATGAAACTTTTGAAAGTTACATATTTAACGTGTAACCTCATCCAAACTTGTTTTGGTTGATATTCTCTTTGCAACGTGATTTCTAGTATATAATAAACATTATAGACATAGCCACGAGAAATACAGGAAGTTCTGAGACAACAATAATTTCCTCTCCAGTGTCATCATGAGAGACAACAATACATGCTGGTAGGAATGTAAGACCTATGCTATGCAAAACTTGGGTTCTCATTTTCTCTGTGCTTGACAATGGGACATGTATGGACCTCTCTGAACCTCAGCATCTTTTTCTGGCAAGTGGCCAGCAGTTTCATAAATGAAAAAATGTATGTAAAATGCTTAACAAAATTCTTATATATAATTTGGATAAATTTTAGCAACCTTTATTATGCGAAGCCTCTTTTTTTGGTCCCAGATGGGGGAGACACTGGCAATTATAGAGTATTTATAGGCATTCCCCTAAACTTCCTCTGTAATATTTTTTCATTGAAGAATCTTCACAACATTATGAGTTACTTTTACCTCTCAGGGAACTAGATCTCATAATGCTCCAACTTACCTTAAAATGTTTCAACCTTTCACAAAAATTATAAAAGTATCATATTAGTAAAGGTACTTACTTTAATAGGATCCACATCACTTACTAAGAAAATAATCTTTAATCCTAAAGCAAACTCTTATCCAGGCAGTCGAAAAAAAATTCACTTAATTTCCACCCACAGCATACATCCTTCGATACTATGTTACACCCATGGAAAATACAGAATTCGTGCATATGAAACTCTGAGTAATTCCACATGGATTTAGAGTCTGGCTGTGCATAGTTTCTTTGAAATATATAGGCATCTTAAATAAGTCTTCAACTTAAAAAAGGAAAAGAAAAAAATGTCTTCATTCCAAAGTTCCAGGTTCTATTTCTAATCTTCAAAGATTTTTTTCAATGACAGTTTAGAGGAAGTAAATGTTTTTAAAAGGAACATAATATAAGTTACTTTGGTTCATGTTAATGTGTGCATCCACCCATTAATCCATGTGGTACTTTTTGAGCTCCCACTTTGTGAAAACCATCAAAGCATGGTGCCAGGCACAGTTCGGGACTCAGAGAAGAATGCAACACTCCATTTCTAAATGAGCTCACAATAAAAAGAGTTCATATAAAGCAACGATAAAGCCAGGTTCCGAGAAGAGAAACTGAGAGGGATACGTTATGACCGAGGGGAAGGATGGTGGTGGGAGAAACATATATGGTGAAGGGCAACTGAGATTCATGGAGAACAATTAGGTTTTGTTTGCTCAATAGTCAGAGAGAGAGGGCATGGAGAATTAGACCAATTGCCACTTAAAGAGTATGGCTAAGCTGGTGGAAGCGTGAAACTCCATGGTATATTGGGGAACCCTGAGCAGTTTGGGGAAGGCTACTGAGGAGAACAATCCTAGAAAGATAAGACCAGGCAGAAAAGGCTTCCTGGGCCACACCTAACAACAGCGTGAAGGTCAGGCACTGCGTGTAATGCTTTACACAGACTGGCCAAGACCTGAGTCTCTGTAGTAAGTCTGTGAGGTGGGTATTTTTAATGCCAGCTTTACTGCTGAGGAAACTGAGCTCAGAGAGACTGGTGGCCGAAAGACACTTGAGTGATACGAAGCAGAGCCACACCCTTAACCAAGACCCATCAGACTCCGAAGGCCATTCTCTGAGCCACTGTAAGTAACAGAGTGCAGTGTCTGGCCGGGCGGTCATTAAGAATCCATGAGGGATGTCTAACAAAAGGAATGATATGTTCTGGCCTGTATTTTAGGAGAATAATTGGCCACAGGGTAAAGAATGAACTGGAAGTGAGAGGGATGGACGTAGAGGCGCGAGAAGCTATTGGAAAATGCAGTCTGAAGGCACTTCATCTGGTTGCTTATTTGCGCTTCGCTGGCATTGTGACTCTGAGCAAACTACTCGACCTCTCTGAGCCTAAATTTCTATCTCTGTGAGATGGGAATCATAGTGATACCACTCATTCCAAGAGGGCTGTTCTGAGGAATAAATTTGTGTAGAGTCCTTAGATCTGCCTGGGTAATTACAGCCACTTAACAATGATGTTATTTGACTTATCATCTCCTAAAAAAGATATATCCCCGAAGAGGAAAAAAATAAGGAAATGGGTCAGACCATTCAGATAAGTCCCCGGGGGTGTCAAACGCTTCAGACACTTGCATTTTTCTCTTCCGGATGCTATGTTGCTGACCCTCCCTTTTGAAGCTATCACCACCTACACCATTGCCCAGGCTGCCTGCATTCCAAATCAAACTGTGGGTTGTAACAGTACATGCTCTTTACCTGGGTGCAAAGACAGAGGGCGCCAGAGATGAGGACCAAGATAACACAGGGGGATGGGTCAAGGTCCCGTATTCTCTTCCATCCACTACTGCCGGTGCTGCATGGTACCCTCCAGGCCAACCCTTTGGGCTCTGACTTAACTGTGTGGGGAAAGCCAGGTCATCCATAAACCAAAACAGATTGTAATTCCAAATTTTCCATTAACACCCCAAGGGCAAGATGATCCATTTAAATAGCAGACTGCATCTGCACCCAATACATATGTGAATGCACGACGATTTGTTTCATTCCTTTTTTTCTTTTCTTTTCTTTTTTAGGATTTGTTTCATTTCGATGGCTCGCCTGTGAGAAACCCTCTCTAGACGTGGCTTGCCATTCTTGAATTATGTTTGGTCCATGAACACGAAGGGCAGTTTTACTTTTTAATAAGCACTGTTGCCAACCCAGAAGGAACGTCTCGGGGAATCCCATACATGTACTGCATTAACTGAACCCATTAGGATCTGTTTAGCGAGAGGCCAAGTTCAGACACTTTACAGCTGCATTCGACGCAATTTGAAAAGGAATCAAGTCTCACCAGCTGTTACACTCTGATTATTCTGAAAACCCGAAGACAAAACAAAAATTTGTCAAATAAATTGACGATTGTTTTCTACATCTTAGGGATGCACTGTCTACCTAGGGTGCAGAATAACGGGAAGCACCTGGGGGGCTATAAGTGATTCTTTGAGACACGAATAGTATCATTTCCAACAGTGTGATGGAAAATAACAGGCTAGGGCATATACTGAGCACAGTGTGCAGCTGAACTGGGCAAATAAACACTAATTTAATCATTCTCATTTCACAGATGAGGAAACCAATGTTTGGAGTTTTGAAATATGCCCAAGGTCACCATAATGGCAAGGTAACCTGTAAGTGGTGAAGGTGAAATTTAAGTCAACTGACAGCAGATCCATGGGTGTTTATGTTCTCTTAGTTGCCACCCGCTTATGGCCTCCTTCTGGACAGTAAGCTCATGACGCTCTAATCACTAACATTTAGTGCCATGCAGTGTACTAAGGGTACTTAAAATATCACCTCACACCTCTAATGTAATCATGATAGTAATCTCTGAGGTAGAACTGCTTTAATACCATTTACCAGACAAGCAACGCGAGGCTTTGAGAAAAAAAGCTTACCTACGTTTTAGTGATAAAGCCAAGATTTTGCTTGCAGAGCCAAACTTTTACTTTTTTCCTTATTTGAATATCTAGCGCTGAACTTGGCACCAAGGCAACAACCAGCATTCGTTGGATGAGCGTGTATATGAATGACTAGATCTGTGGATGGGATCTCTGCGGAGCATGTACCTTCACAACCATGCCCATGGCATCTTGCAAGGCACCCAGCACATAGTAGGTGCTCAAGAAATGTTTGTGTAAAGAATGACTGCTGCTATGGCTACTTGCATGCAGACTCGGCTCTGATTCCTTTGCAGGAGAGGGAAAGATGTAGCTTGATGATTATCTCCTAAGCCTTTTCATTCCATTCCTGCCCTCCATGATAACCATATAGAAATGTGCGAATAAAATGGTTATGTTACATCTGGTGTCCTGCTGGATTAGCTTGTGGCCCAGGGGACATTATCGGCGCCAAGAATCATAATCCTTCAGTCCCTATCTCTCTGCAAACAAAACTGACAAAACGCTCCCAGGGCTCTCTGAAGTAACCTTCACATTTGCGAACAGCCGGCTCTACACATTTTCCTCCTGAGTGGGTGTCCCTGTCCCCTCCTCTTTGCAGGAAAGAGGCCGGCTGCAGGTAACGGTACCTTCGGCATCAGGCACTGTATCAGCGGCTTCATCCCAGTAATCTGACATGTGTGAAATGAGACCGCTTATCAATAAAGAGAGTGCCCAGCAGCTTTCAGAGATGCAGAAGGGACCTGCTGGTTGCTGCAAATCTCTTACCAGTGCATTGGAGTTTGACACTTAATATTCAAACCCAACTACAGGCTATGTACTCAGAGGATAAAACTCAGTAATAGCGTATGGATCTACAGGCTGACGGGCTGAGCATATAAACCTCCAGTGTAAAGACTCACTTAAGAGCTTTCTGCCACAAATGGAGCTGGGAGAGAGAGAGGGGGGAGGGAGGGAAGGGGAGGGGAGGGGAGGAGAGAGAGAGACAGAGAGAGAGACAGAGAGACAGAGACAGAGACAGAGAGAGAGAGAGAGAGAGGAGAGAGAGAGAGAGAGAGAGACAGAGAGACAGAGACAGAGACAGAGAGAGAGAGAGAGAGAGAAATAAGGTCATGGTGAAAACAAGTAAAGTCAAATCCCCAAGTATAATCTAGCAATTTGATGGTGATGATGGTAGTGGGGGTTAAGGAAGAAACTAAATAACTAAACAGACATGTATCTTGATTATCAGTTTGTCTCCTTAAATGACAGGAAATAACTTAAAAATATAGCACAAGAGCCCATCTTTCTATTTAAATTCATGTGTTGATGTTAGTTATTTTCCCCATTAGGGATTCGAAATAAGAGGAACATTTCTGGAAATACACATCATAATAGAGAGAAATCCAAAAGAACACTCTGGTATTTATGTGCCAATTGCCAAAATACAATTTCCCAAACATGTATTAACCTAAGAATTACACTTCCCCCCTCCCCCCACATCTAGCAAATTTTATAGCCTCTTCAGAATCTCATACAGAGCTTAGCCTGAAGTAGGCACTAAATATTTGCAGGTAGATTTGAGTTAGTCTACAAGCAGGCACATTCATATTTAGTTTTGCCTGTCACACGGAAATTCTGAGCTAATCCTGCTTGGTCTAGGTCTAAATCAGAGACCACAAAAACCACAAGCTGTATAGGTCAGGAGGTCTAAATGTTTGAACCACTCACCATTTAAAACAATTTTTAAAAGTTGCCAACGCTTAAAAGTCAAAATTAAATATTTATAATTCTGACTCTTGATAAACCAAAATATCCAACCATACTGAGATCATACCTCTCCCTGGCAAAAATCCAATAAGCTGAGTAGCTGATGCTTTCATAGAAAGATTGTGTGCTCTCCCCAGTCCCCACCCATCTAGCCACTTCACTCATATAGGCTACCTGTTCGTTACCCATATAGGCATTTGAGTTTTTGGTTTACTATTTAGAATGTAAGGCAAATATGTCTTCATTTTATTCACTGAAATGCTTTTCCTTTAAACTTAGGGTAAGAATCCATGCAATCCTTTCTCTCCACTGCCTACAGAATACCGGTAAATTCCTTAGTGTTGCATCTGTAGAACAAGCTGACTTCTCCCAACCATTCTAGACTTCTTGCTCCCTGACCATTGATGCTGCCCACTATAATTTAGATACCACATCTCCTAGATAGTCCCCTAGTGTGTCTCACTTCCCCTGGTATCCGAGGCTTTACTCATCTTATTTCCTTTGGTTAGAATCTCCTTTCTTGATCCTCTGTATAGGAATGGCACACGCATGGTCCAGCTCAAGCATTATTTTCCACGTAGAGTCCTCCCCAGCCAGTGTAAGCTAAACTGGCCTCTCTTCCCTTGCATTTCTATGATCCTATATCTTGGTGTATGCCTCTACTATGATAAGCTAAGATACAGTGTATCTAAGTTATCTCATATTTATCTATTTCATAGTTATTATCTCATATATATTTAATGCTTGCCTCTCTCCTAACCTAGACTGTGAGTTTCTTGAAGGGAGGAAATTACCCAACTTTGGTCTTTATCAAAGGACCTGGCTGACAGGAAATGAATGTTTAATGACTGAATTTCCAACAAATATTCAAAGCAGAAAATGATGAGCACAGACAGAATGATAAGACTGTTCAAAGAGGGAGAGCTTAAATTTTGCTGGGGAGAGTCGGGAATGGTTTCGTGTAAGCTTTGAGAGAAAGTCTGGTGTAGAAGCTAAGAATGCAGACTCTGAAGCCAGAGTGACTGGGATTAAATCCCAGATCCAATCCAATAATTCCTAGCTATGTGATCTGGTACAAGTTACTTAATATCTCTAGGTCTCGCTCTCCCCACCTGTAAAATGATACTATTAATATTGCCTGCTAAATAGGGTACTATGAAAACAAAAAATTCTACATAGGCAAAGCAGATATAAAATGTATACAGATAATAGCAATTGTTATTTGGGCTAGGCTCTTAAGAGTAGGTATGATTTGGACCTAAGAGGGCAGGCATTCCCTAGGTGAGGGATACAACAAAAGAAAGTCAGAAAGGAAGGGAATTGTAGATGCCCAGAATCAACAATGCTGTAACCTTCGGTATGTCACTGTACATAACAAAGAGCAGGTTGGAACAGGCTGAAGCCAAATCAATCAGAACTTTGAATGTCAGTCTAGAATTTTTTGAACAGTATTTTGTAAGAAGTAGAGAACTGGAGTGTTTGGGCATGCAGCTCTCAGGCTGAGAGTCAGTTAACTATTTATTTTGGGCAACTCTTTTCATACTCCAAACTGGAGGATTACAAAGCTGGCAATGGGGATGTTTAAAATCACGAAACAGACTGTTCAGTGACCTTTTGACAATGTACAAATAAGACCATTCTTCTGCATAGAGCAAAACTCGGTCTGACTGTAGGAATTTCCTAGACTGAATAACAAATTGACTGTGCAAGGTCCATTCTGTCGTTTTCTCTTAGACAGTATCTGAAACTCCACAAGACAAAACAAGACTTAAGGTCAATAGAAACATGGATATTAATTGGCTTGTTTTAATGTTTGCCTGTGTCTGTTTGACACTGGATTATCGAGCAATTGTAATTTCTTGGTAAGTTCTCAGAGCTATCTCCCACCAAAAAAGAAAACCACATGAAATTAGATTTTTCCTTAAAAAAAAAAATCTGTAGAACTGTTTCCTCCCAAGAGAAGCCATTGGAGGCTTTTCCACTAGACTGTTCTAAGTGAGGCTTCACTAGGAAAACGTCCATTTCCTTGTTAACTGTACCTTCCTTGGTTTAAGATCAAAGAGCCCAAAGGCATACCAGGATTCACTAATTATGGTCATAAAGAAAAAGGAATTTTTTAAAAATCCTGTAGAGTGTAGATCTGAATCGAACACACAGGTATACACACACTCACGTGTGTGCACACACCAAGATGGAGTCTATAGTTTTTAGGAGATCCTAAAAAGGGAAAAAAGAAAGTAATGAGGAGGGATGGGGTGCAGAGCAAAATCACATCCCCACAGTGTCTGCAACACTTATGATCTAATCCTGGCAAGTGAATGCATGACCCTCATCTAGAAGAATAAGTCCCCTGTGTATTCTAGACTAGAAAGTATAATGTCCCTCATTTGCAATAGGACATTTTACACAATAAAAAAAAAAAAAAACTATCCTCTCATCACCATAAACACCTTCAATATTAAGTGAATACCGAATAGGCACTAAATTCTTTTTTGCCCATATGTATGAAATTCATTTTAGCCACAATAGGAAAACTGCTATGTTATTCCTTTCCTTTATTTCTCCATTTCACATATTATTCATACTGAAATTATTATTATTGTCATTGCTGTTTATCATTACAATTCATGCTGGTTCTTATTCCGCATGCAACTAATTATTACTTTCAAGCAGGGTGGCCGGATTCATGAAAAGGTAGTCTCTAAGTGCAAGAATCCAAGCTACATCCTCCCACACACATACACACATGTAAAAATGCTGTGGCCACAATTTTCTGCATTTCTAAACCTCTTCCCCTCATTTTGCTTAATGGCTTTGGTTATCTTTTATGATCTTGTTGCATCTTCTGTTCCCCCCGCCGTTAAGCTGTTATATTTCCAATTCATTTTCGACTATCAAAGGTATTCAAATCTCCCTGTCCTCCCTTCTCTTTCTCTGCAGCTTCATGAAATCATCATTCGCTTATTGTCGACTGATTCTTCATATTAGTCATTCAACTTGCTGTTTTTACTGACGGCCTTAAATCCTTGCTACATCCAGAGGACATGTGCATTATTCTGTCCCTTCAGATTGCCTGGAAAGGCATTTTTTCCCCAGGGTGCATCTATCCCTACCTTTCCATTTTATAATTCTTATTCATTGCATCTTCTTGTACGGCAGCTAGCTATGTTTTGAGGCAAAATTAGTAATGCTTGTGGATAAGGCAGATGCTGGACAATGCTGGGCATGCTAGAAAGTAGAAAGACGCTCAATTAAAATGGCATAAGAGAGTAGCATTCTAGCAATTTCTAAGGAACAGCTACAGTTCTGTAACGTAAGCATTAGCAGGCCCATGAATGCCTTTCTTCCTCCCACTGCTGTGATTTAAATGGGAGCTGATTAGGACGGTGCCAGCTAGCATCCTAGTTGAAATGAGTGACTTCCTCATTTCTTATTGATTATGCAAAAGGTACGCTGGTGAGGATTCAGTCTTCGTAGCACCAATCAGAGGTAGCAGGCCAACTTACTCCATCAATCTATATCCACCCTCCCCAACAAATCAATTAAATGATACCTCTGTGACATCTGCAGAGAAAAATTCTATTGTTCAGAGATTGTTCAACAGTGATCTGAAGGCAAGATCATCCCCATTAACCAAACAGATCTATACATTGCTTTATTATTCTAAAAATACCCCCCCCCCCAAAAGAAGTTATTCTATATCTTGTGCACAGATAAAAGGCATACTTGGTAAAAATGATAAAAGCTCATTCTGTTCAAAGTCTGGACCCACATGTAATGACTACTTATCTTTCTCATGCAACTGGGAGCTAAAGAGATTGGTTCTGTACCCTCCTGGGGTGACAGTATTAATGAGAAGCATTACTTGAAAACAAATGTCCATCAATTACTGATGGTTCCAGTAGGCCCCAAAGCTCCAGGATTCCAATCCAGCCGTTCCAAGCAGGGACTACCTGAAGCATGATCTAACATTCCCCCCAGCACAGAGGCATCCAGAGAGATTCTGCCCCTATCTGATTACAGAATTAAGACTGTGCTTCAGCTATTGGAACAGCAACAACAGGCAATAGACACAAGTGCTTCATAGCATGAACTTGAAGCCAGGGTTCCTGGGTTCAAATCCCAGCTCTGCTTTTTCCTAAAATTGCAACTTCAAATCAGGTCTCTTACTGCACTGAATTTCATTTTATCCAATCTATAAAATAGAGATAATAAAAACCATAACAGTATCTAACCAAAGGATTTTCACATGAGTAGGACTGCAATAATATACATACCATAGTGAGTATGTTCTGTGCTCAAAACCCTTGCTCCTCCAAGTGTGTGTCATGAGTTGGCAACAACCTATCACTGGAAGTTCATTAGAAATGCAGAATCTCAGGATCCAAGCCAGATCTGCTGAATCAGAATCTGCATTTTACAAGATCTAGGTGATACATAGGCACAATCCAGCTTGGGAAACACTGCTATAAATACATTTTTATATCATTCTGATAAACACTGTCGACCACTATCATTTTCTCCAATAATTTCAACAACATGGAAATGAAATTTTAAGAGAAATAATGTTTCTACTTGTATACCGAATCAGAGCATTCATATCTCATCTGGCTGCCACACACAGCCAAGAGTTACAAGAAGTCACAGAGTAGAATATGAGCGACTTTCATATTGTCCCAAATGCCATATTGTCCCAAATGGCGTGTTCACAGACACAAAAGGTTGGAATATGTGAATGCACCAATATCTAACGCAGCCTATTTTTCTTTAAAGGGAAACTGACGCTTAATTTTTTATAGGAAAGGAGAACATGTGTAAGCTAAACTGGAAAGCTCATCGGAAGGTATTAAGTTCTACCAATATTTCCTAAAGATGTTTCTAGCTCAGGAACAAGAGTTTGATAATTTTAGAGTCTCAATATATTTAAGGAAATATTCTTAGGTTTAGACATTCAGATGACAAGAAGTGAAGAAAAGTTCTAACATACCATTTTACCAGATATGTTATATGTGCATATGTTTATGTGTGGGCGTGTATATACATATATACTTTGAGCTAGCAATCATCAAGGTTTTGATCTCCTTCTTCCCAACAGACATTTAGTCATAAAGCAAACATGTATTAAAGTCCAGCTATCTGCTAGGTCCTGAGCCATGTTAGCAGTGCTGAGAACGATGCTAGATAAAACTGTGAATGGTGTAGTATTTGGCATTGTAGCCACGTCTTTCTCCGTGTCTGACACACAGTAGGCACTCAAAACACATCCACTGGCTCATTTAATAAATGCCATATTGTCATATACCAATTATAATTTATGACTTAACAAGTTTGTTTTCTACTGGAAGCACACCCAGCATAATTTTAAGGCTGAACAGATGGATGAGAGAGAGAGAGAGAGCAAGCAATGCCATGACTATTTTTGGTGGCACTCACTGGCCATTTTAAATATGGATTAGTCACTTTGTTCCCTTAACCCTCTATTTCAACTTGAGAATGGTAAATTCATTGAGTTCACTCTTGGAGGCTGAATCTGCTCCCTTATCATTTGATGCCCAGCCCAACTCAAAACTTACATATTTCTGTCGGCATCTGAGTTCGAGATCATTTGATCTAATTTCCTACCTTCTTCATTGTTCATTCATTCATTCAAATTTATCATACCAGCCAACTCTGTGCCAGGCACCATCCTAGGTGCAGAGCAAATATTGTCATGATTGGGAAAGATATGATCCGTGCTCTCACAGACCTCAAATTCTAATGCAGAAAGACAGAGAAGGAACAATATCATTAAGGGTGATCAAGCCCCTCCAAGTCTAGTCTTCCCTGTATCAAAGTCTGTTGGGTGGGAGGGTATCTGCCACCAAGGCATATGTGAGGAAGCCTCTGCTATTCAGGGGAGCCTGAATAGCAGTACGTGGGGAGTTGCCTTTCCTCATTTGGAGTAGCCTCAGGTGATTCTCCAGTCCATGGGTAAATAAGGAGACTCAAATGAAAATTAACCATGAACACAAAGGCATCTGCTCAGAGCCCATGCAGGGCTATGGAAAAGTCAGCTCACACGTAGTAGGTTTACATTACTCACAACCATGGATTCCTCTTCATAGCTATGATGTCAACTGAGAATCTCACACTCTAAGTGTAGTCAATTTACTGTGTCGAATCCCTTCAGCAATCATAAAAGACAGGTACTAGCATCTTCAATTCATTAAAGAGAAATGAAGGCAAAGACATTAAGTAACTTAACCAAGGCAACCAGGGAAAAGGGAGAACGTAGAGGTTGGATTCGCACCAGGGTCCATCATTTTGAAGGTTCTCACACACCTAAACCAAGACTTCTGATCTTTTCCCAACTTACTGACACTGGGAATGTGTCAGTAACAATGCATTTTAAGACACAAGGAGACTCGGCACTCAGAGCCCTTAGGAAAATGGTGGTGGAGTTAGTTAAACACGGACATAACTTTGATGGCAGTCAAGCCCTCCTGCTGAGACTCAGGTCCCCTTGAATCATGCAGAGTTCTGCTCTGGAATGTATTTCAGCATTTCCCCTGGAGAAAAGGCCATACGTGAACATTTATTATCAGTGCCAAGATGGTGTATAATTAATATTTTGATGCAGTGCATTCGCCTTGCCTTAATGTTTACTCTAACAATATTAGTTTGGTTTGAGGTAAATAATGCTTCACTGGCTGTGTGTTATCCCACTTTCATACAAGAAGCCTCAATTTATTTAATTATGTGGCCGGTGATTTATTGCTGCGTTCCTACTTGGGTTACATGTTGTGTTAATGGGCCATCAATGTAAATAAGGTGCTTCTAGGTAGAACCCAATATTTCCAACGCAACTAGAGCTTTCACAAAGAGGAGAGCAGAGCAGAGGAATCTGGCCAGAATCAAAGTCTTCTTTGATGTTGCTGACAGACCCTATCCTCCTTTCTTGGCCACGGAGACTGCAGAAATGCAAAGATTGATGTGCTAGTACTGGGGACAGGACCAGCAGGGAGAAGACCCGAGCCAGTGTGATGGTCATTTACATTCCTGAATACAAACTTCTCACCAGAAGGAAGAGTAGAAGCTATTATGCATTTTATGATGCATTTCAGGATGCGCGAGGCAAAGAACACAGACATATCTCTCATTGTGCATAGAATCAGCATTTGGCAATATCCGAGAGGTGTTTTGGGGATGAAAACTTTTTGTCAAATGCTGAAAGGTGGGATCTCAGGGCACTCGGCTGGGAATAGACTGGGAAATATACTGTTGGTACGAAAGCTGTACTCAGCTGTCCAAGGTGAGTGGTCTCTATCCCTTTATTCAACTCACATGTATTTCCAGAAATAGTCTTAAACTTTCCATTCTATGATTCTTGCCATATTTCAAATAAAATGCTTTTGTCATGGTGGCTTATGCAGAATTTACTTCCTACTTAACTTAATATATTAGTATCTGGCATTCCAAATTTGAAAATTAACAGAATATCCCCATACCCCACATCGCTGTGACAGATCTCTCAATATTTTTAGCCGTTATTTCTGATTTCCCTTTTTCTTGATTCCCTATAGAAAATACTGAAATAAAACAACACTGGTAAAATCAAAATTTCTGAGGTTTCCTTGCCTTTCTCAGTGTGAGCCTACCTAATTTTGAACGTTTTTTTTTTTTAAACAAACAAACAAACAAAACCTGTTTCTGTAAATTTCCTCTATGCCCTAGGGTTTTATGTGTCAGGAAAGGGGACAAAAACATGCTAGCCATTTGTAAGTGTATGTGTTCCCCCTCCCCATTTCACGAACTGCAGTTAATAAGATTTTAATAAGAAGAACAACGTATTCTCATGTATGCATACATAATGTGAATGGGGTCCCAGTGCCTCTAAGACAATCCAGCATGAGCATCACTTAACTGAATACCAATGACCGATCAGGGAAAATAAATTCCCTTCCCACCAGGGCCTCCAAGGTCAGTGGCATTCTTCTCCATGACCGAACAGTTGTTCCATTTACAAGGTGGCAGGAAAGAAACCAAGGGCCTCCCTGCCTTTCGAAATCATGCCAGACTTGTCCTGACTCAAGGAAAATGCTAACGCCATATTAAAAGCTATAAGACATCGCTGTTGTGGTTTCTTCCTCAGGCATACAGACGGGAAAATGGCATTAAATAAATGAAAACATTTTCCCTGACTCTGCAGCACGCCCGCTTGCAGCTCCCCAAGTCAGCCTCTTCAATGTCATGTTTCATCCAGGCAGGACAGTGTTAGCATAGTGACTCTTCCCAATGCTGGCAGCTTACCAGCAAACATCTTTGGTGTTTGCTCTAGGCACAGTCGGAACTGGTTGAAAACTGAGTTCTGAACTACCCCCAGCACTGTCCTGAGGGCACAGGCAAAGAGATAGAGACTTAGTTAATTTTAGTGCCATTAGCAAAGCCAAAGTATAAAAAGAAATAAAATTGCAAGAGGAATTATATTTCTAGCTGCTAAGTAGATAATATGAATAATGGGGCAGAATGATTACCATCCACCATTTTCGCAGCAGTGGCCTAGATGTTACGCAAGTCAAATTAACAGCCAAGGCTCTTTAGAGAATAACATTAAACACACGTAAAGTTCTTTCCCTTCACTCATGCCAGCCCCATCCACTCCCCACAAGGCCAACACAAAAAATCGCCTTTCTACATTGTAGTCATGTACTTAAAAGCCTTCCCCTTCTCTATCCCTCCAAATAAGACCAGGTTTTGGAACGAAGCTGATTTAGCATCAGATAAGCCAGGAGCAGACAATAAGTTTAAAATGCCATTGCAGGCAATTTAGCCATATCTCTGCCACTCACTGTCAAACTACACAGAAGGCTTACCAAAGATACGCAACTTCTAATTAGAGGGTTGTAAAGTGTGTGTGCGTGCGTGGGTGTGTGCATGTATGTGTATGTGAACATATATTCATTGTAGGTCCTTCTACAATGTGTCACTGTGAATCTCCATCACTCCCAACTCTAATGACATGTAGAGACATAAGGATCAACTGGTGCGATACCTACAAAGTTCATCATCCTTCCTTGTTCCAAAATCACCCAACTTTGGGGAGAATGTTCATTTTATCTCTGCTCTTGATGCTGGGTGGTACCTATATGTGCTATCTGAAGTTCGGCCAGCGTGACCAAACCAAAAAATAATAATAATGATAGCTCTCCGATAGTTGATGTGTCCATTTCAATTGCAGAGTCTGCTCGAGAAGAATGGGATAAACCAGAATAAACAGAAAACTTAACCTATTCTCTGCAGTACAAGACAGTCATTAGGAGCGAGGATTTTAGTCTCAGCTAGATGTTGGATCAAATCCTGGCTTAGTCATTGCAAGTGTGATGATGTACACAAACGTCCTAATCCCTTGAAGTGTGGATCCTCTCAACTGTGAGCTGAAGGTACTAGGACCCACCTAACATGTAGGTTCCAAGGATGGACTAAATGAGACAGTGCATGCAACATGCTTCATGATGTATTTGGCACATGGAAAATGCTCAATAAATGAGCAGGTCTTATTATTATGCAAAGCTTGCTCTCCGTGGTGCTGAAGGCTTCTAGGTTGGTAAGAATCTGACGGACAGATTGCTTAAATATCCCTTAAGAGAAAGGATAGAGTGAAAGGAACGGAGAAAGTACTGAAGTCACAGCCAGATGTCAAATTCACTGTTCAGAAAGGGAGACAAAAATTACCTTGTTAAAATTTCCCCTAGGTTTTTTCACTTAGATTACACTACGTCCATCTGTCTCTGGGATCAGTCCTGCTGGTCTATGCACAATCTGGGGCTTTTCCCAAGAACTAGTCAATACTTGTGAATTTAGATGAAGGTAGCTTCTCCCAAAATTAACACTCAGAGGTGGTGTTACCTTTAATTCAGAACTTTTACTCCTCAGCATATGTAGATAGCATCCTTTCTCTGCTCAAAAGCAGTCAATAACATACTACTGCATAGAGAATGCACCTATTTTGCCTGACAATAAACACTTACAATTTCTGTCCTTATATGCCCACGATGACCTAATTTATTTCCACTTTCTCTCCATTCAAGTCAGGCAGAAGACGGGGCAGCTTGGTCCAATTGCCTGGGTTCAATCCTGGATCAGTTCGTAGAGTAGCAGTGAGCTCTCAAGCGAGTTATTTAATCGCTCCAATTTTCCTGCTCCCCAGGTGCTTTCGATGAGGACTCAGTGAGAAATATAAAGTAAGCACCAACTATTAATGGTACTCAGCGAACACATAAGGAATTCGGCTGCTCCTATCATGAATACTATTATCACTATTAACGCCACCGCTGCTGTTCCCCCTCAACTTCGCCATCTAAAATGATGCAATGGCCCCATTCCACGCCTATTTTCTTTTCTGTGAAGACTACCCTCCCTCCTCTGCTATGAGTTCTAGAACAAAACCTTTCAAGGCCCACACCCTCGGTGAAGCCGTTTCTCTCCAATACATTCATGGTGATTTTCCCAACCATCTGTCTACCAACACGACATATAATTTACAAGTGTGGCCTCTGGAAATCATTTTGCGATCCCCTAACTCTTCCCTTTCTACACTGAGTGATACTGGCCAGTGTAAAAACCTCTCTGAAATGTACTTGCCTCATCTGTAAAATGGGATCATAACAGTGCCCGTTTCCTAAGGTTATGGTGACAACTCAGTCGGGGGATAGGTGTAAGGTGCCTGTCGCAGCATCTGGCACAGTCAGCATCTCTGAGTGTTAGCTGCTCAATGTGAATGTAATTTAGACCTCATTACATCTCCCACCATATGCTCAATAGATGTTAGCCCGCTGCCCTATTGTCTTTTTGCATGTCAATGGGCTATCAACATGCAGATCTGCTTATAGATGTTAGACTGAGCACCCTCCCTGACAGGCATATTTGTCAAAAAAAACTCACAACAAAGAGGAATAGCCACCTATTTTACATATGAAAGTTTAGGCTTGTGGGCTTGCTCTGGGGTGTCCTGTTCGTTAGCTACGACATGTTCAATGCAGGCGGAGCCCCTTGGTGTGCCTAGTTTAGCTGTTGACTGGGATGGACATGGAGACTACCACGTTTCCAACCCTTAATTTTCTCTTGCAATGAATTTTGATTATATAATTTCCCTATCTTAATTACTTCTGGCGATACCCCTGCTCATGGGGCCAAACGAGTCACGGCCACCTTCCTGTTTACATCGTCTGAGTTGCCGGTGCATTCATGTCCTCCTTTGGATGCTGCTGGGATGAGCTATGCAAATTCGATGCCTTTAATCTCTCCTCATAAATCAAACCTTCCCCTCCCTTGATCTGTTTCCCTCTCTGTCGCCAACCTTCCTCCAATCTGTCTCCATCTTTCTCCTACTGAAGTTTCCAGAAATAAATGCTACAGACTAGGGGTGGGTGAGCTGATAGATACAAAAGAACGAGAAAAAGGAAGACAGGAAAAAACGAAGAGAGATTGCTGAGAGGCAGCCTCGGAAGTTGTGAGAAGGAGCCCGGAGGTAGGCTGCTGTCTCTGTATCTGGGAGGCTGTGGCTTATCTCACTCAGGCTGTGGAACAAGGGAGAGTCTTTGGAACAAGGCCACACTGAACCCTGCACAGAATGTCCCTGCATCTTCCCTCACCTCTCTGGTTGATATTGTCATCGTGTGTGTTCCCCCCCAGCTCCATTTCGGGATACATTTTATTCCCTTCTCCCACTCCCCCAAAAGGAATTAGCCTATCTTTTCCAAGTGTACTCTCATTTTAGTCTTTTCTGCTCATATTTCTAGCCTGTTTAGGGTACGTTTGTATAACATCCCCAGTCCACACTCCTGTTTGCAACACCTTCCAATTTAATATTGTCTGCAAATTTCATTAGCATGCAATTTACTTTCTCTTCCAGATCATTAAAAAAAAAGTCTCACCTAGACCAAGCTATTATGAATCTCTCTTCCACTCTCCCCAGATCCCAGCCAAGTGGGAACATTACCATTTATCATTATCTTTTGTTTATAATCTTTCAGCCAGGTTTCATCTAAGCCGATTAGAACTAATCTTGATGGCAAAAGAAAATTCGGATAAATAAAACCGAACCCCAACATCCAGAGCCTCGCTCAAGATCGAATCTACGGCGTGGTTAACAGTCAATATTTTGTTTACCTATCACTTCTCCATAATAATCTCAATACAGAGACAGATTCGTATTAATGAGAATTTCCCAAGTACATCAAAGGTATTAAATACAATCAGTACCAGTTGTTTATAAAGTTTCCACGGAATCTTCATCTCCTACAATAGTTTCAAACTCCAGGGGGGCAGGGCACTTTTCTTCAGAGGAAGCACTCTACAAAATGTCAAAGACTTATTTACTTGACTTCCGATGCTCGGAAACCCACGGTCTCAACCGAAGTGGAATGGGTTTTTGCCACCAGCCTTGGCACTTGGCCCGTGCTAGTTAATGAAGTTCTATTTGTGGTTTTAATGAGGATAAAATAGCCACTTCTTAGCTAGGTGCCAGATACAGAGATTGATAACAAGACTAATCCTAATATAATTCCCTTAATAATGGCTAAAAACCACTCAAGTACCTTAATACATCAAGATGTGCATGTTTTATAATATCCATAAACATCCTCAGAACCTAATAGAGTTAATTCCACTAAGATTGAAACAAGTGAGAGGGGGTGCAAAAATCAATTTGGCTTCACTTCCAGTGATTTATCACCACCACTCTCAGGATCAATTAATTTTTCACCAAGAAAATATCTGATGAAACTTTAGACCAAAGGAATGGCAAATAAAACGCCAGCCTTGATTCAGACTCACATAATGGGTTAGACATAATTCAACCTTCATGATAATGAAAAAAAAAATAAATGAAAATCACCAATAATTTAAGATTTAATATCAAGAATAGTTTGTTGAACTTCTAATATAAACCAAAATAATTCCCATCCGCTCTGTTTTAAGCTGTTGGCAAGTATTTACTAATCTTCTATATTTTAAAATACAGAAAAAGGTTTATGAGGAGGAAAGGACACATGTGACTTTGTTACCTCCTAAAAATAAAAAGAAAAGAAAGGCTTTGTAAAGACCCAAGATAGTAAGAAAGAGCTCAAAAGAGAATCCATAGATAATGATGAAATTGTCACCCTTCCACTTTTGGGTCCTGTTTAGATTCTCCAACCTTGAAACTAAAGTGCTATTTATTAAGGTAAGAAGTGATGCAGAGATATAGGTTTTATGCAATCAAGTTAAACTCTGCTTGGGTTGTGCCTTCATTTTTTGCTGAGCCCCACAATTTCTCTTATTTGGACAGTAAAAAAGCAGCTTTGGAGGCATCATTCTTCAAAGGAAGGATTTTGAGATGAACAGTTTACTCCCTGGCACTGGGGCAGGAAATTGCCTGCAACGTATCATCCTTGTAAAGGGGTGATGTGGTCACAAAGTGCGCACCTGCAGATTTACTGTCTCTCTTTATGGCTTTCCATAAAGTCCCTTTATGCGAAATGACAAAGAGACACCCCATTTATACAGCATAAAAATTAAGTGACTAATGGGCTATGTCTGATGAACTCCTAGCCACTTACAAACTAAGAGAACTTCAGATTTTAATTCGTTCGGCTCAAAGAGGCAGTGGAACATCATCGCCTACCCAATGATTACTTGAAATTAAACTTCCAGCCAAGTAAAGGTGAGCCGTGAAAGACAGTGCCATGAGGGTAACTGCATTTCTTCAAGGGCTTTGCAGCACCATGACTCGACACACGCAAATCAAAATTTCTAACGTAACTTCAGTCAGGATCTTTTAAGTCTCTAACGCAAGGTCTTGAATCTCCACCCCTCTTTCCTATACTCCACGTTAAAAGATATGGGATACAAGAAGTTACATGCAGCATTCAGAATCCAAAGAGTCAGTATGGTTTCCTGGAACTACATGATAATTGATTTTTGATGATATAATTTATAGGTCATTATAAAACATGAACAGCAAGTATTGGTGAGGACGTGGAGAAAAGGAACTCTCATACATAGTTGGTGGGATTGCAAATTGATACAGCCACTATGGAAAACAGTCTGGAGGTTTCTCAAAAAATTTAAAATGGATATACCTTTTGACCCAGCAATTGCACTTCTGGGTATTTATCCAAGAAAAACAAAACAATAATCCATAAAGATCTATGCATCCCTGTGCTCATTGCAGCATAAATTACAATAGTCAAGATATGGAAGCAACGTAAATGTCCATCAACAGACAATGAGATAAAGAAGTTATGGTTCATATATACAATGGAATATTACTCAGCCATTAAAAAAATGAAATCCTACCATTTGCAACGACATGGATGGACCCAGAGATTATTATGCTGAGTGAAATAAGTCAGACAGAGAAAGATAAATACCATATGACTTCGCTTATATGTAGAATCTAAAGAACAAAAAAAACAAACTAATCAAAAACAGACTCACAGTTATAGAAGACAATCTGGTGATGGTCAGAGGGAGGGGGTTGGGGAGCTGAGAGAATGAGGTGAAGGGTAAAAGAAGTACAAATTAGTAATTGGTAGATGGTCACGGGGATGGGGAGCACGGCACAGGGAATGCAGTCAGTAGTAATGTATTCACTAGGTGGAGAGCCAGAGGAGAGAAGGAGCAATCAGGGAGATCATTTTATGAACTATATAAATGTCTAACCAATGTAAGGTATACTTGAAACTAATAAAATAATTTAAAAAAAAAAACATGAATTATTTTCTCAATCATTGACAATTGAGTTACATGTAGTAGAGTTCTACTGAGATGGGAATATTTTTGTTTTATGAAGGACAATCCTTGCCCAGGTAAGAGAAGAATCTGTTTCTAAATCTTTCTGGAAAAATAGGTTGATTTAAATTAAATTTATTCAACAAGTTTTTCAACAAAAGGTTATTGAACACCTATCATGTATCAGGCCCTGTTCTAAGAATTGAATATAAAGCACAAAATAAGATGAGTAAGGCCCTTATCTTCATGGAGTTTCCATCTCAGTAAGAAACAGGGATGATAAGAAATTAAAAGAACTAATTACAGACTGTATTAAGTGCTAGGAAGGAGATGAAAAGGATGCTCTGATGAAGACTAACAGGTCAGAACAGGACTACTTAGGAACTTAGTGTGACATTTATATAACCAGTTAATTCATGGTATAAATTTGAATCCAACATTAAAAAAAGCACAGTCAGTCATCCAACGCACAGTTATTACCTGATTAGCATGTTCCCGAAGGTTGAGAGAGACTCTACCGTGTGATATTCCACACATTTGACATGTTTATCAAAAAAGATAAACAGTCTTGAAGACTGTAATATAATCGCTTCTTTCTACTTTATCTCCACTTATCTTTTTCTTCACTGCATGTGGAAAGGGTTGATTTAATGAGAGGTGATGTTTAAGGGAGAAAAAAAAATGTGAAAGGTCCTTCATATCCATCCTTCCACCAATGACAGATGTACTTGCTATGTGCAAAATTAAAAGACACTATAGCATTATAACAATCAATAGTGTGTAACACCAGCACCAACACATGAATTAATAGAATAGAATATATAGAAACTTATCCTAATATACATGATGATATAAGATGTAGTAAAATTATCATCACAAACAAGCTGAGGGGGAAGAGAGTAAGATTTTTTTTAGTAAATGGTGCTGAGAAAGTTGTTAAAATATCTGCTGAAAATCATTAAATTACTCCTATATTTTACAATGGCAATCATCCTTACCAAATTAAGTGGCAGCAAAAATAAGTGCTTTCTTCTATTTCTTGCTAACATTTTCTATGCCAATTATGTCTCCTTAATAAATTGTTCATTACTCAAAAGCAGGTTTTTATTTATATTATTATTATAATAAAATAATACTATATTATAATAATATAGTACTATCGTGAGTGCATAATGGAAAAAAATATAGACTTTAAAATTATATGTACCAGAGCTGAGCCCCAAGTCTGCCATATCAAGCACATTCGAACACATCCCTTAAACTTTTTTCAGTCTTAAGGTTCTCATATGCAAAAGGAAATTAAAGGTGTTAATAATTCTTATCCCACAGGCTAGTGTTGAGATTCAAATGAAGTAAAATACAAACTTCCGAGAGAAGCGAAGCACTGTATAAATATCTGCAGTCATTTTTACTGCGAGTGTTCAAAAAACGTTTACTGGTTGAACGTTACCTTTGCAACCCTGAAGCTTGACTAAAATAAACCCAGGGATGTAGGTACCTGGGCACACCTGGCCTGTGTTACAATGGAATAAAAGCGCTCAGATAGTAGGACCTGAGCAGGGCACCCTGGAGAGGCGAGGCTGGATATTTCCACTTCTTCTCCCAAACCAGAGGGATATAAACCTCTACGCTAAGAAGTTTCACAACACAGCGCCTCGGACCGTTTCCGTCTAACTGTCTGATATGCTTCCCTGCCTCTGTGGCTGGCTCCTTCTCATTATTCATGGATTAATTTAAATGTCACCTTCTCAAAAAGGCTTTCTCTGAACATCCTATTCAGCTAAGTCCAGTTGTCCTCCATCTGTTCACTCCCTTCAGAGCACTTATTATTATTTTTATCCACCTGACAAATGTCCCTTTTTAGTTAAGGATTTTATTGTGAGATAATTGTAGAGTCACATGGTTGTAAGAAATAATACAGAGAGATCCTGTGTATCCTTTACTTGCTTTCCCCCGATGAGAGGAGTTGCAAAACCATAGTACAATATTAGGATATTGTACTATAGCAATATTAATAGTCAAGATATAGAATATTTCCATCGACACAGGATTCCTCATGCCACCCTTTCATAATTATACCCACACCCCGCCCTCCCCACTCTTTACTTAATCCCTGGCAATGAATAACCTCTTCTTTTCTACGATTTTGAAATTTCAAGATTTTTCCATAAATTGCATCATACACTATGTACCCTTTGGGATTGGATTTTTTCCATTCAGCGTAATTCTCTGGAGATGCATCCAGGTCATCGCATGTATCAATAGTTTGTTCCTTTTAACTGCTGAGTCGTATTTTATGGTACGAATGTTCTGCCATTGTATAACCATTCACCCACTTAAACATATCTGGGTTGTTTCCAGTTTCTGGCTATTATGAATACAGCTGCTATAAATATTCACGTATAGGTTTTGTGTGAATATAAGTTTTCATTTCTCTGAAATAAATGCCCAGAAGAACAATCACTAAGTCATATGGTAGTTGCATGGTTAGGTTTTAGGGAAACTAAAGGTATTTCCCAAAGTGGCTGTACCATTTTGCAATATGTAGTAATCTAATTTCCCTACATCCTTGCCAGTTTTGGTGTTCAGTACTTTTTATTTTAGCCATTCTGATAGGTGTGTGCTGGTATCACATTTTTAATCTGCATTTCCCTAATGGTTAATGATGTTGAACATCTTTTCATGTACTTCCTTGACATGTCTATCTTCTCTTCAGTGAAATGTCTCTTCATGTCTTGTGTCCACTTTCTAATTGGATTGTCTGACTTTTTATTGTTGAGTTTTGAGAGTTCTTTATATATTCTAGATACTGGTCCTTTTCAACAGTTTTCTCGAAATCTATATTTGTCTTTTAATCCTCTTAAAAAGGTGTTTTGCAGAGAAAAATAATGGTAATTTGGAGAAGTCCAATTTAGCATTTCCTTTCTTTTATAGTTTGTGCTTTTGGTGTCAATTCTAAGAACTCTTTGACCAGCTAAAAATTACAAAGATTTTTTTTCCTATTTTTTTCTAAAAGTTATATAGCTTTATGTTTTACACTTAAGTTCAGAATCCATTTTGAATCAATGTCTGCAAAGATGTGAAATTCAGGGTAAAGATGTCCAGTTGGATTCCCAATTGTTCCAGCACCATACGTTAAAAGAATATCATTCCTCGATTGAATTGTTTTTTTTCCTTTGTCAAAAATCAGTTGGGCATATTTCTAAAGATTTCTTTCTGGGTTCTGTTTTATTGACCTATGTTTCTAAACTCCTGCCAATACCACAGTCTTGATTGCTATAGATAAATAATATGTAAGTCTTGAAATAAGGTTGGCTCATTTCTCCATTTTATACATAGTTCAACTATTTTAATTTCACTGCCTTTCCATATACATTTGAGAATAATTTTACCTGTATCTACAAAAAATCTTATTGGGATTTTGATATGAATGACATTAGAACTGTTTGTGTATTTGAGGAAAAAAATTGTCATTTTTCACTATGTTGAGTCTTCTAAGACGTGAACATAGTAAGTCTTTTAATTTTTTAAAAGCTATTTTTGTCAACATTTTGTAGCTTTCAGCATATAAGTTGTGTACACACTTTGTTAAATTTTTACATGTGTATCTTTTTTGTCATTGTAAATGGTATTGTATTTTTAATTTGTAAGTCTACAGGTTAACTGCATGATTTTTTGTAGATGTTCTTTTTCAAACTGAGGAAGTGCCCCTTCGTTCCCATTTTTGGATAGCTTTTTGTCATGAATGGGTGGTGAATTTTATCAAATATATTTTTTCTATATTGATTTATTTGATCATGTAATTTTCTTCTTCGTCCTATTAATAAGGTTGGATTCCTTACACTGATTTAATTGAGAATATTGAACCAGTCTTACGTCTCTGGAATAAATCTCATTTGGTCAAGATATACAATTCCTTTTATATATTACTGAATTCTTTCTAATATTTTGATCCAAAAAATACATGTTTATGTCTATGGTCATGAAGGATATCGGTCTAGAGTTTCCTTTTTTTTTTTTAATGCTGGCTTTGTATGGTTTTCATACAAAAGGGTAATATCAGCTTCATAAAATGAATTGGGAAGTGTTCGCTGCTCTTCTGTTTTATGAGCGAGATTGCATATAATTAGTGTTAATTCTTCTTTAAACATTTGGCAGAATTCTCTGATGAAAACTTCTGGGTCTGGAGATTTCTTTTGGGGGGGTTAAATTAGAAATTCAATTTCCTTAATTATCATTTAAATTTATCTATTTTATATTAAGTGGATTATAGCAGTTTGTGTTTTACAAAGAAGTCGTCCTTTTACATACATTGTCAAATATACCTGTGTAAGGCTGTTCATAGCACTCCCTTATTATCCTTTTGACATCTGCAAGGTCTGTAGCAATATTCTCTGTTCCGTTCTTTTATCAATAATTTGTGTCCTCTTTTTTCTTTGTCAATTTTGCTAGCAGTTTGTCAATTTTATAGATCTTTTTAAAGAGCCAGCTCCTATTTTCATTGATTTTTCTTTATTATTTTACTATTTTCAATTTCACTGATTTCTGCTCTCATCTTCATCAGTTTCTTCCTTAACTACTATGGGTTTTGATATTCTTTTTCTAGGTTCCTAAGGCAGGAGCTTGGATTATTAATTTGAGGTCTTTCCTCTTTTCTAATGTATTCACATATTGCTATAAATTTCCCTCTCGGCACCACGTTAGCTGTGTCCCACACATGTTGTAAGTTTTCATGTTGTATTTTCATTTTCATTCAGTACATCATAATTATTTATTTCCTTGGAAACTTGCTCTTAAGCCCATGGATTACTTAGAAGTGTGTTGTTCAGTTTCCAATTATTGGTATATTTTACGGTTCTCTTTCTGTTACTGATTTCAAGTTTGATTCCATTGTGGCCAGAGAATTAATGTGTGATTTCGATTACTCTCAATTTGTTGACATTTGTGTCATGGCCCAGCCTAGGATCTGTTTTGATGGACAGATAAGATAGTCCAACAGACACTTCAACAGAACATACATTTTGCTGTTGGCAAGCAGAGTGTTTTGTAAGTTTGAGTAGATACTGTGGATCGTTGGTGGTTGAGTTTTTCTTTATCCTTGTTTATTTTCAGTCTAGTTTTTCTATTAATTGCTAGTAGACTGATGTTTAAGTCCCCAACTGTCAATTTTTCTCTCTCTCCTTTTAGTTCTATAATTGCTTCAAGTGTTTTGCAGCTCTGTTGTTTAATGCATGCACATTTAGGATTCCTATGTTCCTTGTTGGATTGACATTTTTATATTTTACATTATGGTCATTATATTCCTTATATTCTATCTCTGTGTGTGGCAATTTTCTTTGTTTTTAATTCTACTTTATCTGGTACTAATATAGGTACTCCTACATTCTTTCGATGGCTGTTTACATGATATCTCTTTTTCTATCCTTATATTTTTAATCTACAGATATAATTAAGTTTGAAAGTAGTTTCTTGTAGACAGCATATAGTTGGGTCATAAAGTGTAATTTTGAAAACAGCCAGAGAAGGAAAGCTTATTGCATTTACCCCTGTTTTATTATTCTTCCTTTCTGATGTTCTAAGGTTCCTCCTTTTATCATTTTCTTTCTCCTTAGAGAACACCCTCTAGCCATTCTTTTAGTTAAGTTTGCTGGCAACAATTGCTTTTAGTTTTTCTTCATCTGACAGTGTCTTCATTTCTCCTTCATTTCTGAAGGATACTTGCACTAGAAACAGAATTCTGAGTTAATAAGTATTTTCTTTCAGCACTTGAAAAATGTCATGCCATTTCCTCCTAGCCTCCATGGCTTCTGATGAGAAATCTTCTGTCCTTCAAATTGGATATCCCCTCCAGGTTGAGTTTTTTTTTTCCCTCCACTTTTCAGGTTTTTTTCTTTGTTTTCAGTTTTCAGAAGTTTGACTATGAGGTGCCTCACTGTGGATTTCTTTGGATTTACCCTGTTGGGATCGGGTCTACTTCTTCTTCCCAGAAGCAGAGGGGCACTTCTTAATATTTGTGATTACTTATTTCCTCCTTGATCATTATGTATTTCTTTAATGAACTCTAAGATCCATAAGAACAAGTACCTAGCTTTTTTTCTTTTTCCACTGTACCCCAAGGCCTGACATAAACCCTGACATATAATAGCTGTGCAATGCATATTTTGAATGACTGAATTAACAAACTGAACTCTTGTAGGGTTCACAGTAAGATTCACTACAGCAAACCCCTTGAGAATTTAGTTTATACAGAAGATTTAGAAGCCTCATCTCTGTCAGTTCTGATTCAGAAAGTCTACAGTGCATTGCCTGAATCTACATTTTTAAGCACATTTCACAGGTACTTCAGACTATCTAAAAGAATAATCTTCTCACCTAAAAGAAAAACCACAAGCTGTGTTCCCTATCAAGGAGTTTAAGGTCTGAACACTGTCCTGGGAGGTGACAAGCAGAGGGTTCATTATAGGTACTTGCTTCTTTGCACCTGCCCCATAACTGCTAGCAGTTAAATGAGTTCCCACATAAATGGATGTAAATCCAGGGACAGAGATTTAAAATGGAGACATTTGAACAAATATGAGGGGAAATTGTCACAAAAGGCGTAACATTCTGCGACACAGGAGGTAACTGGAAGAGCATGCTCTGCTCTCGACTCATGCATTTTAAAACACTGTGCTGAGGGTTTGTGTTTACCCAATGCAAGGCCATTAATACATTCAGCCCAAGAGTGAAGCAATTTTAATATTAATAGGCTCTTTATGAGAATTTAATAACAAAGTCATAGCTTCCTTGTGTTTCAAGACACAGGGGTTAATTACTTCAAACGAGTTGGCAGGGAAAAGGTCAGATTTTAATGCTGACCTTAACAGTTTGGGATAAATATAAAAAATGTAATGGCCCATTTAAAGCTATCATGCTCAGTGTGCTTTGAAGGCTGAGAAACTGTCACATGTCCAATCCGTTGCTTCTACCTATGGATGCTCAGAGATGCCATGCACCTGGTTATTACACCTGGTAAGTCACTTTTAGCTGAATTCAGTCTAATCTTTCATGGGAAGAGGAGAAAACAGACTTTTTATTTAAGTATGGATCTATTCTTGTATCTATAGGACTGAAACATCATGATATCCAGCGTTTTCCAATCTTCTACCAATGGCTTCAGAGAAATTTGGGGTGAAAAGTGAAGTCTATTATTTGAGGCTGCTATATAAAAGAACATTGCTGGTTTTAATGGAAGAATCCAACTAGGCTTCTACTGGAAATTTCAATAATCTGTTTCATATGAGGCCTTGAAAACCTCTCAAGTCTCATAAGTGACAACAGAGCAGGGACATATAGATGGATGCTAAGGCTTTGGGTTAATTGAGAGATGTAAAATGGTGAAGAGTGCAAAAAATCAACAAAAAAAAAAAAATATGAGTTCAATTTGTTGGCCTGGGAAACATGACCTTACCTTGTCAGAGTATGAACTGTGAATTTAAATGAAAGTAGCTGATCTGTTTTGTTTAGTTTTGTTTGTTTTTCTGCCCATACTCTCCAAAGATATTTCCTTTTATCATTGTCCCAGATTGTCTCCCACTGTTCAGTTTTCCGACCGGGATTCTGATTGGGATTTGCCATGAGCAATTGATCTCACGTGGGTGTCCACATTCTCCATAGCATGGGACTCTTCTCATACCACGTTTCCTCGCACATGGCCACTCTTTTCATTAAAATCCATCCCGCCAAAAACCTGATATGAGATGAACAGGATGGTGGTGAAGAAGTGGATCTCTTTGCACTTAATTTTTTGCTTTTATGCATCAGGGATTTACTGAATACCTATCAAAGGACAGACACTCTGTTGGGAGTAGCAGATTCAGAGGTGAATCAAACAAGTTCCGTGCCCACACAAAATTCACAGTGCAAAGGGGGAGGCAGACAAAAAGCTAATCATAGCATCATGTGACGATGGTTATGAGGAAACGCCACGAGAACACATGAAAAAAGCAATAGACCCAATCTTAGAAGGTCTAAGGAAGCGTCTGCAAAGAAATGGCCTCTGGGGTATAACTTGGTATTAGTCAGGCTAGGCTAGGTATCCTGCTGTAACAAATGACCTCAAAATTCTCAGCAACTTAAAACAACAAAGGCTTATTTCTTACTCAGACTATGCGTCATCTATG
>NW_011888821.1:323309-331651 GCF_000151845.1 Pteropus vampyrus | reverse complement strand
TTTATTTAAGTATGGATCTATTCTTGTATCTATAGGACTGAAACATCATGATATCCAGCGTTTTCCAATCTTCTACCAATGGCTTCAGAGAAATTTGGGGTGAAAAGTGAAGTCTATTATTTGAGGCTGCTATATAAAAGAACATTGCTGGTTTTAATGGAAGAATCCAACTAGGCATCTACTGGAAATTTCAATAATCTGTTTCATATGAGGCCTTGAAAACCTCTCAAGTCTCATAAGTGACAACAGAGCAGGGACATATAGATGGATGCTAAGGCTTTGGGTTAATTGAGAGATGTAAAATGGTGAAGAGTGCAAAAAATCAACAAAAAAAAAAAAATATGAGTTCAATTTGTTGGCCTGGGAAACATGACCTTACCTTGTCAGAGTATGAACTGTGAATTTAAATGAAAGTAGCTGATCTGTTTTGTTTAGTTTTGTTTGTTTTTCTGCCCATACTCTCCAAAGATATTTCCTTTTATCATTGTCCCAGATTGTCTCCCACTGTTCAGTTTTCCGACCGGGATTCTGATTGGGATTTGCCATGAGCAATTGATCTCACGTGGGTGTCCACATTCTCCATAGCATGGGACTCTTCTCATACCACGTTTCCTCGCACATGGCCACTCTTTTCATTAAAATCCATCCCGCCAAAAACCTGATATGAGATGAACAGGATGGTGGTGAAGAAGTGGATCTCTTTGCACTTAATTTTTTGCTTTTATGCATCAGGGATTTACTGAATACCTATCAAAGGACAGACACTCTGTTGGGAGTAGCAGATTCAGAGGTGAATCAAACAAGTTCCGTGCCCACACAAAATTCACAGTGCAAAGGGGGAGGCAGACAAAAAGCTAATCATAGCATCATGTGACGATGGTTATGAGGAAACACCACGAGAACACATGAAAAAAGCAATAGACCCAATCTTAGAAGGTCTAAGGAAGCGTCTGCAAAGAAATGGCCTCTGGGGTATAACTTGGTATTAGTCAGGCTAGGCTAGGTATCCTGCTGTAACAAATGACCTCAAAATTCTCAGCAACTTAAAACAACAAAGGCTTATTTCTTACTCAGACTATGCGTCATCTATGGTTTATCTGTGGCACTGCTCTATGCCATCTCTCGAGGGCCCAGGCTGACAGAGAAGTGACTCAGTGATCTCTCGGCAGATGGAAGAGAACATGATGAATCACATGCTGGCTTTTAAATCTCTGCCCAGAATGACACATCTCACTTCCCCTATATTTCACTGACCAAAGCAAGTCGCATGGCCTTTCCCGATTTTTAAAAGTGCTGGATTTCTCCTTTAGTGAGAAATTCACAAGGAGAGAACTCAGAATATTTTGTAAGGAATAATAAACCTACCGTGGATCCACGGCATGAGTTATAGCTGTGCGTGTGAAGAGACAGTGGTAAAAGTGTTCTAAGACAGAATATTCAAAAGTACAAACAAAGAGAGGAGAGGGAATGAGAATGGAGGGGGGAAGGAGGGAGAGAGAGAGAGAGAGAGAGAGAGAGAAAGGAATATGAAGAATTCAGAGTAGCTAGTTAAATAAGGCTGAAGCAAAGAGTGGAAGGGAGGGTGTGAGTAGAGCTGGTCGCCCCACACAGAACTCAGAGGTTTTTTATTCAAGTATCCGACAAATTCTCATTGTACATTTACTATGTGTTAGGGAGTCTGCTAAATGCTAGAGACTCGGTGATCTAAAAAATGAAAATAAAAATAAGGTCCGTAGGAGACTCAGAAATCAAGTAAGTAAACTAACCAAATAAAAAAGTTTGGGTGCCATGATGAGGGGGGAAAAATACACGTTCTGCTAGCAAAGAGCATACCTAGGGCTTAGGAGTTGGGAAGGCTTCCCGAGGGATGTGCATCTACCTACGACTCAAACCATTGAGGAGGTAGAAAGGGAAGAACACCCCAGCAGTGGGGACAGCGGGTGCAAAGGTCCTGAGGAGGAAAAGAACATGGCATGTCTGAGGACCTCAGAGAAGTGACCCGAGCAAGGAGGTGAGCAGTGGGCAATGGGTCTGCATGCCATCTGATCACTCAGGGTCCTGCGGGCCACTGTGAGGGTTTAGATTTCGTTTTAAGATGATTCGACAGGTTTTCAACAAGAGAACAGTGTAATCCAATGGCCATTTAAGGACAACGACTGCTTCAGTGACTTCAGAACTGATTGCCCACATGGTGCAGCTTCGCTGAAATTCCGGCTAATGCCACACGGAGGATGTAGTGCAGTATAGAACGGGGTGCCCACTACCTTGGACCTCAGATTTTCTCCCTTCAAAAAAGGAAGCCGCAAAGCAGACATGCAAAGAGTGACCCATGTAGATTATCCAACAAAACATTGAAAAGTCAAACAAATGACATCGTAAGATAAGAGAACCAAAAAGAGACATGGGAGCATTGGCAGAGGTAGGGTAGCTATAAGTTCCAAAACTATATGAGCTTACAGTTACTGAGCTGCCAATGCAAAGGCGCCACCAGTTAAAATAAGGTAAAAAAAAAAAAAAAGTCCAGGACAATTGTCCTCACGTAAATCTTTTTTTTTTTTTTCCTTAGCCTCACTTGCTAGTAAAGCACTGGCTCGCTTCACGACTCAAGCAGACTTAATTCCTATTAATCCTGTAATGGTGGATGTTGCTGGTTGGCGGTCCCCATTGCCAAAGCTTTCAGTTCCAACTTTCTCCTCCAGAGTGGCATTTTGGGGACGAAAACATCTAGCTCGCAGATGGAGTGGCGCCGTCGATGTGAAGATATCAAGATATTTACCAAACCGTGGCAGGGAGCTTTGTGGGGGATAATGACAAATTTACAAACAAAAAGAAAATTCCCCAAACTGCAAAAACAAATGGAGTGACAAACATGCCAGCTAGGAAGCAAGCAGACACCAGCAGAAGCTCCAAGCTCCAATGAAGCAGAGAAAGAGATAGAGAGACTAGTTCTTGTTGGATTAGGCACAAGATAACGCCACATCTGTCAGAGTAAAAGACAGACTGGGAGGAAAAAAAAAAAAAAAAACTTGAGGGAAACGGTTTCATAACCGGAGGCTGCACTGCTTAATCCAAATCAGGCAATTTCAGAAATGTTCTTTTCCCCCACCCAACTAAACGTCTTCACCAAAGCCTCTCTTTATACCTTCACATGTAAACACCTTTCTCCCAACTGTTTCCTGCTGGCACAATTGTTTTAGCATGGACACTCTATGCTGGAAATATTTCGAGAAAGATTGGGGTGACCAGAAGGTGTGGAAGGTCTGTCTCTCCAATACTGAGCAGTCTAGGGCACTTTCTTTGTATGGGACATTCCTCCCCTCCAACCTTGTCCTACAGGCACCCCGACGTCCCCTGTGTTCTTGAACACCGAACACGCCAAACGTTTCTTCATTCCAAGCTCTGGCATACCACATCCCTCCAGACTGCCACCCTTTCCCTGGCTCTTTGGTTGGGTGACTTTATCTTGTCCTCCAGGCCACGAGTCAGCTGTTCCCTCTTCCGAGTTGTCTTCCCCATCTATTCCACATCTACATAGGCTCACTCCCCAACTGGATGCCCCTCGGCAGCTTCACCCCACTTATTTCCTTAATCGCTCTTACCTCGATCTGTGATTTTCATGAGGACAGGGAACTGGCCTGCCTTGTATTCCACTGTAACCCTGGTGCTTAGATCAATGAGTGCTTTCTTGGATGAAGGAATATTGAGGAAAATTGAAGAAAGACTCAAGGTGAGCAGGACACAATTCTCAATAGCAAAGACGTCATCAGGCTTTCTGTTCTCTCCACCTAATCCAGAAGTAATAAAGAATTCACAGCCCTCAGCCCTTTGTTCTGATTCCTCTAAGAACCCAAGATAAGCCAGGCCTAATTAAGGGGTGCACATAATCGTGAGTACACAATTGTGAGGAAAGACTTTGCAATCCAGTTCGCAGCAAAATAGCCACAAATATTTTCGACCCACACTCATGAGATGTTGCTGTGGCAAAGACAGTCTCCATCAATATAAATGTGACAGAGAGTGCTCAGGCTTTCCCATATTTCCCTTATTTATTTGAAAGAGACTCACTACTTTAGCAGGGCATATAGCTATTCATAATAAACACTACTTTTACCATCTTCCTTTGCAGATAGATAGGTGTAGCCATGTGGCTAAGTTCTGGCTAATTCAATGTAAGAGGTATTGGTGGGTAGACTCCCAGGAAGTGGCCTTGGAAAGAGGAACTGTGACCTAATACCCCCAGTTTTCTCTGACGCCTGTTAGAATGAGGATATATTGGCAGACGATCAAGCCATTCTTGCATCAGAAGGTGGAGGCCAAGTTTTGAGGATGGTGGAGCATCTTGATTGACAGGTGATCCAGGAGTCCTCACACCAGCCTTCTCCTCCTTGTTTCTGGGTTTCATTTTTTATAGGAGAAAAGTAACTTTTGAAAACCACTGTTTTCTTTCACTTGCAACCTAATCTAACCCTAGCTGATCCAATGGGCCAAGAAAAAAAAAAATGAACGTAGGCATTTATATAGATGAAATCGGTGAAGCTGGATGGGATTGCTGAGACTCGAGACCTGAATCCCAGGATGAGGATGACCCAGCAAATGACTCATCTGCTTGTTTCTGTTTGTCCGCCCCACGGTCAGAATGACTCTCACACTGCACATATGAGCCACGGAACAATCACACTCATCATCTGACATCTGGGAGAGGCGAGGACGGCCAGTTGTTTGAAAGCTGCTTTTGCTCTGACCTACTATTTTGGCACTAGGCACTCAGAGAGAAAACAATTTTGTTCAAGATGAAAAAACTGAAAGATGGGAATAACACCAGGACCCAGAGACATCAATTTTGGTAAAACACAAGCTATGGGAATATGCCAGCAATTTTCTGCCTTTTGGAAGGGAAGTGACAGCTGCCAATTTTTCTCTCATCCACTAGGAATGTTTTGTCTCCAGTTGTCTGTTCACAAGCCTGTGTAGAAACCAACTCTAATTTGTGGGGTTTTTTTTCTCTGTGGTATATTCCAGACGACTTCTGCCTCTGGTGCAGGGGTTTGACACATCACAAGATGACGATAGCGTTCTAAGAAGAAAGTATTTGTCATCATTCTAACATATATGCAGAAACATATTTTGCCCCTGGCCAAAGGGAGAATCGACATCGCTCTTCTTGTTAGGCAATATCGTCTTTATTTTCTCAAAGGATGCTTGCTTTCTTAATACAGATATGGATAGAGTTTCTCTCTCTATGGCTTTCGATTAAAGCCTATGAACAGATTGCTCCCTGCCATTCGGTTCCACACCATGCCACTCCACCCCGCTACCCTCTGTTCTATTCCACTCTATTCCATTCCACTTACTCCACTCCGTTCTCTTTCATTCCTAACGTGAGTCCACTCCGTTCCACTCCATTTCATGATTTAGGCCATGCTCCGTTTGAATTGGAGCTGTGTGACTTGACAAGTCCCTCAACCTCTGTGAAGGTATGTATTTACCAACCACTCATGTGATAACGGTGAGGATATGAACCATTTACCCTGTGTCCAGCATCTTGAGCAGCATGTTGCATGTAGCATCCCTTTTAATTCCCACAAACCCCTGAGATGTGCGTACTTGAGCATCCTCCTTATGCAGATGAGGAAACTAGCATACACAGTGACTAAGTGATGTGTACTCGGTCACAAGACTAATAGGTCATAGGTGTGTGATGTGAACCCAGGAATTGGATTCCAGCCTTTCCTTTGATATAAAAAGCAAAAAGTGTCCTCATGCTCTCTGCAAGACTTCCCAGGGGAGCCTTTTCAGAGAGAGAGTCCATTAAACCAAGGCAGATCTGTAAGGAGGGAATAGAAGCCACTGTCCCTATATGTCCAAAGTCTTACTATATCAAAAAATCTAGTGGCAACAACTTGGGGTCGGCCATGTGTCATTTAGAATCAAGGAGTTTGATCATGAAGGAGTTTGGTCATGAAACTTCTCTGTAGTCAGCTGAGAGAGGCAGGTAGAAAGTAATCTGGGCATCCATAAAGCAAAGTCCCCTCTGTCCAGCACTGACAAAGAAAAGTATGTGTAATCCTGTGGCAATCTATCAGTTGTCACGGAGTACAGGCTGCATATAAAGTGCAGCATTAGTTTCAATGGGAGAACTTTCTCTCAGCTCAACAGATTTTGTAGAGGCAATGGGCACCTCGGATCAAAAGCCTGCAGATTTATGGTGGTGGCTGTTGACCAGAATTGAAAATCTCAGATGCTATTTCTCACAAAGATAAAGGAATTATTTAAACAGGACCATGAGGAAAAGTTCGAAAAGAAGAAATGGACTTATTTTCATCAGATATTTTTAAATCTCCAATTTACTTGTACTTTTGTCTTCTGCTACGTGGCCCCAGATATTCTGAAAAGGGGGGACATGGAGGTGAATCAGAAAGGCAAAGTGACTTCGCAGGAAAGAAAGATAGTTTGCCTGGTTTTGCATAAGCTCATCTAAGAGAAGGAAGGAGAAATGGAGACCCACGGGCAGGTCTCTCTGCATTTATCAGGAAAGCAGAACATCTCACTTATTTGGGGATGTGAGTTGTGTTGAACTTTGCACTAGATCAGTTACTGAACTCTGCATGGAGGATAGAGGGATAAGAAAGATACTCAAGCAAATCATTTTGCAAATGACATAAGCAAAAGCAAAAGAATAATGATAGATTTAATTGGATAGGAGGTGACCTGGATACCAAACTGAATACAGAAACAATGGGCGATCTTCTAAGCTAGGCTCGTATCCAATTTCAGTCAGAGTAATTAATGAAAAATTCATAAACGCACACACTTGGAAGATGCAGTTCTAGATTTCTTGTCTGACACAGTAAAATTAAATACTGGATGTCCTGTGGGAAGAAAATAACAATTTTGATTTGGAAAGTGAGTCTAAGAAAAGTCTGTGTCTGTTTAGTCCCCTATTGTTCATCTAATATTGTAAACGGACTTGGAATTTACTGATTCGTTCATTTCTTCTTTTGCATTTTTTTAAATTCATCTGCCTTAGTTAGAAAGTGAAACGCACAAAACAGAATAGGGAGAGACACGACTGGAAAACAGAGGGCTGGGACCACAGAAGGCATTCAGTGCCATACTAAGTGACGTAGAATTGATCTGATAACAGGGAGCCATTGAAAGTTTAAGCACAGGTGTGCCGTGAGTAGACATGTGACTGAGAAAGATTTGGGAACAAGCTATAAAATCAAGCAATGGATACACACACACACACACACACACACACACACACAATCAAAAGCACGCTCATCTTTAAGAGACATCTTGCGTTTGACAGGTAGGAGAATTTGAGTTAATGTTACAGTCCTAAATGGGGTCAAGGTGAATGACAGCATATTTTTGCTGTCGCTGAAACTTCAAGTATAATCACTTCTGGGCCCATTTTGGTTGATTATGCAAGACAAACGAGAGCATAGTTAGTTCAGCAATTTTCTTTCTAATTGTTTTTTTTTAGTGGCCAGCGGGCTGTGGAGGGCTGAGTGAACCTAGACAAAATAAAATGTACATGCTAAGGAGTTTTAAAAATAAATAAAATGTTACAAAAGATGCCAAGATAAGGGAACTGTGAGTCTCATTCAGAAACTCAACATCAAATGCTGCTAACATTGTCTTTTGATTTGGATGGTGAAAAGAGAGATTTGGCTAATGTCTCTGCTGAGCGTGAATTTATTGTTCCTTTGTAGGACCATGATAATCAAGTCAGAAAAATAGAATACATCAAAAAATAAAACGTGTACTTCCAAGTACCCCCAGACCTCATGGCTCTTTCTCAGCTCGTATAAGTATTACATATACTAATGGAAATCCTGCCAGCAATGGAGGTGGTGCTGGGTTATGTTTTGGGGTGCCCAAAACCTTCTTACTTCAACTTTACTACAGACTTCTGAGGGGTCTCCCTGCTCTGGTCTCTTACGCATTCTTCTATCCATCCCACACACTGCTCTTAGCAATATCTCCCTCAATAAGAGTTTCTGAACGGAAGGTGATTTTCTCCTCCAGGTGACATTTGGAGACATTTTTGGTTGTCATAATAGAGGGAAAGTATGCTGGTAGCATCTAGTGAGTAGAGGCCAGGGATGCTGCTCAGTCTGATGAAATGCACAGGACAATGTCTCATGACAAAGAACTGTCTGGCTGAAATGTTAACAGTGCCAAAGCTGAGACACCCTGCCCTAAACACACACTGATGATATTGGTTTACACACTCTTCAAAAAAAAAAATTCACAACAGCCACTGGTGTTAAGTTTGAAGCCTGAGACTGGCTTTCAGTGTCCATATAAGCTGGTCTCATCAACTTCTGATTCAC